>NC_049217.1:16446595-16691595 GCF_013347855.1 Anguilla anguilla
ATTGGTTAGGCCAAGAACTGAAGCACATGGCAAACCTACAGCATAGACTACACACGCGCTGCCAAGGTCCTCACGGACATGGACGTTATTCAACAAAACGTATGTGAAACTCAAAATATAAAATATAAAATTCTGCTGAACATTTCTATTTATGGTGATATGAAGCCGAACCTCATGTCAGCTAACTAATGAACTGCGCAGAGCTTAGCGAACTAGCTCGCGGTTTGGTCAAGCCACGGCAACGAGCCGATTCAGCCCAAGATATCGCTTGCTAGCCTGGGCAAAGAGCCGAGGCTAGCAAGCCTTTTTTTCTTCTAAATTTCTCGTCCTGTGCAAACTTAGATTTCTCGATTTCCAGTTTCATCGTGCGTGCATTTTTCTGCATCCTTCACCCGATGAACGATGGAACAGTGTATAAAAGGGGGTAACTTTAATTTGAAAATTGGGGGAGGGGGTTGAAATGCATAGACTTCAAGAAGTACAGCCCTCTCTGGGGGTCCTGGGGCATGCACACGCAGAATAATTGTTTTTAAAAGAACAGCTGTGAAATGATCATTTCTAAGTTAATTATAAGGGGGAAATACTACAGATTACTGATCGGTAAGCCTGGGTCACGGAAAATATTGGCTGAGGTCCCAGAGCAGTCAAGGCAAAGTTGTAGAAAATCGAGGAAAACTGAAAAAAGCCAAATAAATCACATTAGATGGAAATGACTGAAATGGCATGTGCAAACTGTAGCAACAGTAAAAAGTGCCTGGCGTTTCTAAAAAAATTATGGGCAGTTGCCCGCTATACGAACAGCCTACGAGGGAAATGCATAGATAGGCTGGTGCATTTACCCGCTTAATTTGGTCCATCATGGTAAGAAAGAGAATGCTTTTCACCTTTAACGGAACGCCGCTAGAGACAGAGCATGCTCAGATCGCACGACTAAAATAAAACATGGTTACATGTGCCTGTTTTTATTTCTTCAAAGTTTGTTTTGGTACAATATATTGTGAGGGTCACTGATCGTAGAAAATTGAGAGTCTACATTATGTAAAAGTGTATCTGACGTGCAAGCAGAATTTAGAAAAAAAAACGATGGTGTGGAAGCTCTGAATCAGGTACAATCCAGTATTAACTTACCTCCATAAAGGAAAAGCAAAAAAAAAAAAGGAATTAGGAACGTGCTGAACTATTAGAAAATTATTATTTATTGTTAGAAATCACAACCTCACTCAAAGTTGGGTCTCTGTTAACTAAAAATAAGATAGGGAAAGGCCGTTGAATTTAAAACCACCAGCAGATAGAGGGAGAGAAAGGAACAGTGAAAGAGGGGAAAGAGAGAGGGCATGAAAGAAGGAGAAAGCAGGAGTGAGAGGGGGAGAGAGGGAGGCAGAGAGAGTGAGAGAAAGAGAAGGAGAGAGCAGGAGAGGGAGAGGGAGAGGCAGTTAAGCATTAAACCCAGCCTCCACCTTCAATAGCACAGGAATGAAAGAGAAGAGGTAAAAAGGTAAGATAATACAACAAAGGAACCGCAGCAAAACAAAATAAAGCACTATTTATCTTCACTGAACTCCTACTCAACTTTAACCCCTCTCCACTCCCCAGAAGTCATATAAATACTTCACGTAGCAGGGACCGAACACGCTGACCCTGATTCGACGTTGCCAAGTAACGGCACCGAATGCGCCAGGATTCATTCGTGGAGAGGGCCGGCTTACCTAAAGCTTGCCAAAGTGATTTTTTCCCCCCCCCCCCCCAATTCATTTTTGGAAACAAAAGTTTAGACGGGCTGTTAGCAACGAGGGAGAAGAGAGGAAGTACTGGAGCGGAAAAGCTCATGGGACACACAGAAATGACTCGGGGAAATTAGGAAAGGAAATAAACAGCACGGAGAAAGCGAGAAAGGTAAACCCTCCTGCCCCCACCCACCCCCCCCCCCCCCCCCCCCCCCCCCCACACACATACACACTTGAATATGCAACTCAGTGCAGTTTCAAAGCTCCTCACAGACAACCAATCACTCAAAGCACTACAGGAGTTGTGGGCCGAGGCTTCGAGAGCAAGCCTGGGGCGACGGCGGCGAGGAAGACCTCCCTCGCTCTTCCACAAACGGCGCGATGACGTCAGCGCATTCCTTCGGTCCCTGAGCTCGTGCGCTGAGCGTGACCGTCTCAATAAAGCTATCCGGGTTTGAATTTGAGCGAGGTGTACGTGCCATCGGACAGAGAGAGGCCCTGGGTGTGATTACACAGAGGGAGAGGGAGAGAGAGAGAGGGAGAGGGGGAGAGAGAGAGAGAGAGAGAAAGAGAGCTCCAGATATCACCCAGAAATAGACGTGGTGTGAGCGGCGGTTGTGTGTGCGTGTCACTGATACAACCGCTAACCTTTAAAGCGCACATACCAGCTGGGTGACCTGGGTGCTTCTGGGAAAAACAGACCGGGGTACAAAGAGCAGCGGGCAACAGGGAGGAGGGAGGGGGGCGGGGTACGGGGGGGCGTGGCCAGAGCCAGGGGGACGGGGGGCTTAAATTCCACAGCAGCCAGAGAGGAGCAAGAAGGATCTGTGGATGACCTCTGGAGGTCATTCGAGGGCCTGTGTGTGTGTGTGTGTGTGTGTGTGCGGGGTGTGTGTGTGTGAGCGAGTGCATACGTGTGTGCGGTGTGCATGTGTGTGAATGTGTGTGTGTGTGCATGTGTGTGCATATGTGTGTGTGTGTGTGTGTGTGTGTGTGTGAGCGAGTGTGTGTGCATGTGCATGCATGTGTGTGTGTGTGTGTCTACATGCAATAATTTGTGTGTGTGTGTGCGCATACATGTGTGTGTGTGTGTGTGTGCGCATACATGTATGTGTGTGCGTGCGTGTGCTGACCTTGCACCCGCTGCTGTTCATCTTGTCGATGGTTCTCTTCAGGGCGGGGTTCGTGGGCTCGATCAGCTCCACCTGCGTGCGGACGTTGCTCTCCGTGTAGGGCCCCACCAAGAAGTAGTTCTCCCCCCACTCCTCGGCAGTCAGCCGTGCTTTCGTCTGGATCACGGTGTAGATCCCGCCCACTGAGGGAGGGGTCAGGGAAAGAGGGGTCACTCGCGGGGTCATCAGCGCTTCTCAGACCGGTAAACTGCTGAAACTGTTGTTATTGGATTCAATTTTATGTGAATAGTCGCACTGGCAATGCCATGTCAAAGCACCCTCATTTACAGCAGGTATATCTGAACTGGAATGTGAGAGAGAAAAAAATCTTTTTTTTTTTTTTTTTTTAAATTAATTTTTGTAAAGTTTTCTTAATTATTGTTAAATTATATTTTCACTGTTTCGCCAAATTTACACTTGACATTACACCTGCTAACATACACAAATATCACTCACACACACATATTTGTACTTTGTTCATATCTTTATTGTTTGTTGTAGCTACGCTTTGGCAATATGTATATATATGTACGTCATGCCAATAAAGCTTATTTGAATTTGAATTTGAGAGAAAGATGGCGATAGTGGGGGGGGGTCGGGGGGTCAGGTACCTTTGTTCGCCACCTCCCAGGCGATCTCGAACAGCACGCCATCCTCCAAGTCAAACTCCTCGTCCCACTCCTCCAGCCCCGACAACGAGGTCACCGAGAGGCTGCGAGCCAGAGGCATGCTGGGAGAGAGAGATCACACGGACGGGATCAGCGCGTCGCCGCTCGCGCTCGTCGACCGGAAACCGCCGGAGGCTGGCGCTCAACGCGATTGGCTGATCCCTGGAGCGCTGGCCCCATCTCCCCACCCTGAGCGAGCGGACCGCTCCAACCCCCACCCTCTGCTCAGTCAAACCCCCGCCCTGACACAACCTGGAGGCCACACCCTCCTGATCTGCATATTAACATTCCTGTCTTCAGAGAGGTCAAAATCAGAAGGTGGATTAAGTGTGCCTCATTTTTCAGATTATCACTGGGCAGCAAATATATGTCAGTCTCCTTACTGGATAACCACATTTGCAGTCCAAGAAGGCCCGACTTGGTCTATCATAGAGCTGCAGTTCAGCCTCCCAACGTCTATATGACTACTGACCTTTCCACGACCTTTGACCCCCATTGGAACCCCAAAGGTAGTGGAGAGGTCAGCAGACATATAGGAGAAGTCGGGATTCTGGACTGCAGCTCCATGATTGATTAAGTTGGGCCTTCATAGCCTTTGGGCAAATCCTAGCGTAAAGAACTCCCTCAAATCTGGAATCAGTTTAGGAAGAACTTCAGTTTTCGTCAAGCAAATGCCTTTTCTCCATTGACATTTCACCGTCATTTCTTACCATCATAAATGGTAAGCATTTAAGTTGTGGCACAGAAATGGCCTTGTTTTTTTTGAAGACCTGTTCACTGACAATAAGTTTGCTACGTTTGACTACACATGTGAAGAGAATAACATCCCTGGGTCACACTTGAATTCATGGAAGTTCAGAGTTCCATTCTTCCCACGGACTCCCCCAGTACATCCGGTACATAATGTTCTGGATCTCAACCCTAATGAAAGGGGCTCGATTTCTCCAGTCTATGCCGTGATTCAGCAGGCTAAACCCCCTCCCCCCCGGGCCAACACTAAAATAGCTGGGGAGCTGGTAATTGGGAAGGAAACCTCGGGGCATGTACGGGCAGGCAGCCTAACACACATCCAGACCTCACCTCTCTGTACAAGGCACAGACTACCGCAGTTCAAAGTTCAATCAAATTTTATTTATATAGCGTATTTCACAGCAATTGTTACAATACGCTTCACAGACATCCCTGGCCTAGACCCCCACAGGAGCAAGCCTACAGAAACAGTGGCAACGAAAAACTCCCTGTGGCAGATGGGAAGAAACCTCGGAAGGAACCAGGCTCAAGGGGGGATCCCATCCTCCTCTGGTCGGCTCAAGTTGCATTTCTACTTGAGAAGAATCTAATCATACTTTATTTCAAATAAATGTGTATTAATGTAGGCTACCACCCTACGTGGTTAAAAGCGTTGCTCGGGAGTAGCAGCCATCCTAGTGTCTTGCTATGGTATGCGCAAAGCCCTAGCCCTAGTCCCAGCACTAGAAACCCTGATTGAACGAATATCGATGAATCACAGTCTTCAGTCAAAACCATGCTTACTTGAATGAGGTTTGCTACTCCTGGGCTAGCTAAGTCTGCACACCCGGTGACCTTCCTCAGAAAAGACTGGGTATCCCTGGACCGATATGCCGTACACACACCAGCTAACAGGAAACAGCCGGATATTTACACTGACTGCCCGGATACGGATCCATTAACACTGACACCACGCGAGACACCATCAATAACACCGCCAATACATTACTGCAGCAGGACCCTTCAGAGTGGATGGGGAGAGAGAGAAAGAGACAGACAGGAAGGGAGGGAGAGAGAGAGGGGGAGGGATGAAGAGAGAGAGAGACTGAGACAGTGAGAGAGAGATTTTTTCCTACTTATTAGGAGAACACAAAAAATGCATCAGACTAGTGGCAAATTACATCACAGCTTGCCATAAACAGAGGGACAACCAGTGAGCCTATTTGGGTAAGCCTATATGTCTGTAAACTGTATGTCCACGTATATGTTCATGTGTTCAATGGTGTATGTCCTTTATATGTTCTTTTCTGTGCTTTGGCAATATAAGCTGTATCTTGTCATGCCAATAAAGCATTTTTGAATTGAAAATTGAATTGAAATTGAGAGAGAACAGACTATACACCATGGCCGATTACCTGACCATGGTGACAGATATTAAGCAGAGAAAAACCTTCACAATGTACTGACTCTGTGAGCACAGCCTGGGCATCAAATAAGGCCGACACAGGCAGACCCGGCTGCCCAGAGAGGACAGACTGTGCTCACTGTGCTCACACTGCAGTCAGGGAGTGGTGGAGACAGAGCTGCACTTCCTAACAATGTGTGGAACTTACCAGGACAAAAGAGAGAATTTCTACCCCAAATTAATAAAAACATGCCCAGAATTTGAAACTGTAAATGACCACCAAAAGCTGCCCTAATGATTAGGAGAACAGAAAATGTATTGGACTAGCTGCAAATTACGAAACAGCTTACCATAAACAGAGGGACAACAAGTGAGCATATTGGGATAGGCCCATACTTGTCTGTACACCGTTTGTCTGGATTTATGTCGATGCATTCCTTTGTATATGTTCATTTTTGTGCTTTGGCAATATAAGAAATATCGTGCCATGCCAATAAAGCATTTTGAAATTGAGAGAGCGAGAGAGAGAGGGACAGAAGGAGGATGGGAGAGAGAGGGAGAGAGGAGGAAAGAGAAAAACAGTGAGAGAGAGAGCACAGAAGAGGTCAGCAGCACCAGCCAGCTCCCTGCCCCCACTGAACCGTTACTGAAAGGTACCTTATATGACCCAGACACGGGACCCCAGACGGCATGGCTCTAGGTATGGGGAGGGGAGGGGGGGTGGCTCACCTACAAACGTGCAAATATGCGGCCTCATCAGACGGCTGCCAACAGCCATACATCAGAAAGAAGAGCGGCTGCACCGCGCCACCTCAAAGGACAGCGCCGTATTACTCCGCAGCGGCTGAACCATCTCGAAGAACAGCTCTACATTCCTCCACAGCCGCCATACTGTCCCAAAGGGCAGCACTAGATTCTTCCATACTGGCCATACTGTGAAAAAGGGCACCACTAGATTCTTCCAGACTGGCCACACTGTCCCAAGGGCAGCACTAGATTCTTCTGGACTGGCCATGCTGTCCCAAAGGGCAGCACTAGATTCTTCCATACTGGCCATACTGTGAAAAAGGGCAGCACTAGATTCTTCCATACTGGCCATACTGTGAAAAAGGGCACCACTAGATTCTTCCAG
The DNA here is from genome assembly GCF_013347855.1 of Anguilla anguilla. Lineage (NCBI taxonomy): Eukaryota > Metazoa > Chordata > Actinopteri > Anguilliformes > Anguillidae > Anguilla > Anguilla anguilla. The sequence continues at coordinate 16,453,426 of NC_049217.1, forward strand.
ACTGGCCACACTGTCCCAAGGGCAGCACTAGATTCTTCTGGACTGGCCATGCTGTCCCAAAGGGCAGCACTAGATTCTTCCATACTGGCCATACTGTGAAAAAGGGCAGCACTAGATTCTTCCATACTGGCCATACTGTGAAAAAGGGCAGCACTAGATTCTTCCAGACTGGCTATGCTGTGAAAAAGGGCAGCACTATATTCCTCCGGACTAGCCATACTGTCCAAAGGGCAGAACTACATTCCACACGGGGCAGAACTCCACAGACAGCCAATCACACTAAAGTGAATAAAGGCCCAAATATCCCTGCTGATAAGGGCATCCACCAATCAAACTCGCAACATCTATAAAAAGAACACACCGTGACCTTCGACCTTGTTGACAGCGCTAGGCATCGTCGCTAGTTCAAAACCGCGTTGCAGCTTTTTTGTTCTGCTTTTTTCCCCCCTTTATACAAGTAAAAAATGTAAAGGTGTAAATTTAAAGGACGCGACAGGCCAATTCCTGGCCCTGTCATCGCAGACAATCACAGCCATCGCCTGCTGCGAATTGCCTTCACCTTTAAACTGATAAAACGAGACAACCAAAACACTATTCCTTGACCGAGCAATCCTCGATATTAACTTTCAGAATTTAGCTATGTGATCGTGGATGATAAGTTCTGTTGAACAAATGTCTATTTATCCAACAGCAGTGTCACAAATTAAGTATGGGTAAACGCGGGTAAAACAAAGCCAATGTTTAACTCAGGGGGTGTAAACTCCAGGCCTGGGTGGGTGGGGGAGGGGGGGGGGGGCACAGCGTCTGTAGGTATTTATGTTTCCTTTCAATCAACAGCCAACCGAGGCCTTGAGAACAAGGTGTGTGCACTCTTCAGCCAATCAAAGGCTTAAATTAATCACTTGTGCTGAAACATGCCAAAACCAGCAGATACTGTGGCCCTCCAGGACTGGAATTTGACACCCCCTGATCTAACTGCAAGAAAAAAAAAATGGAGCAAAATGGAGTCATTTTAACAGCGATTCACTTTATGCTCGTCTGTTAAGAGCTGAGAGGTGGACAGGATACCGGACAGGTGGCCAGAACAACACTTAATGAGTAACTGGCCCATTTCAAATCAAAATAACTCTGATATCATAATGGATTCTGGAACTGCGTCCCCCACCGGAACACACTTTTCAATTTCCTGCTGAATGCTATGCACAATCAACACCAGACCTGGGTCAAATACGTATTAGTTTTGGATTCAAATACTTTTCTGTGCTCTATTGATCTTGCCTGATAATAATTGAGCCTGCCAATATGACCAGAAGGCAGGGTTTGCACTTTTTGAGAGTATTTCATTGGTTCCAATACACCAGACAAGATCAATAAAGCATAGAAAAGTATTTGAATCCAAAAAAAAAAATATGTATTTGACCCAGGTCTGGTCAACACTACAGGTAGACTGAACCTGAGCCTTGATCTATGCATTAGTAAGAGCGGCGAGCCCATATAGAGTTTGGAGGATCACAGAAGGCTATGCTACAATGAAGGTTGACTAAATAATATTAAGTATATACTGTGCATTACCACACAGAGAGGAAACTGTGGATAACAGGAGGGAGGAGAGAGTGTGACAGAAGGCCTGTTGCTCACATACGGGCTGAGCGTTGGGTTGGGCAGGAGCTGCTGAAAAATGGCCGATTGCTCAAGAGCAAAGCTCTGTCCCAATTTCCAGAAGACCCACCCCCCTTCCCTATTTCACCAATCTGAAGTAACTACTGACAGAGCAGGTCAGGTTCCTGCCGTACAGTCTTCACCTGTCCAGGCTTCACAGACCAGGCAAAGGACGGGACTTGAGAACTTTCAGGACTTGCGGAGACTAGCATGCGGACAGAGAAGGAGGAAGTTAACTCCGCCCACTTCCAGAGAAATTTAGACATCTACATTTAGTTTTTTTGTATGATTTTATTTTTGTTTCATTATAAGAACATGACATCCTATACATTTATCACACACAAAACATCCTAACATAAATACAAAACATCCATACATACCAAACATTACTAGACTTACATCAAAACATACAAATCCACATAATTGCTCAGTCCTACATACCTACTATATTTCCAAATCATACCCCCTATTCATTTTAACAACTCAGCTATCCATTACCGTTACACAGCCTCTTTTGCAAATTGACAAATTATCGGTTTCATTTTTATCAGTCCTCCAAGAAAAAAAAAAAGAAAAAAGACATCTACATTTAGCAGACTCTTGTATCCTGAGGGACTTACACAGCAAACATTATTTTACATTCGATCCATTTATACATTCAAATTCAACAGTACTTTCACTGGAGCAGTTCAGGAAACTATGGAGTTACAAGTCCAGTTCTCACATCATTATTCCACATTGAGACACAGAATATTCTCAGAGACGTCCTATTGTGTTCCTAGACACGGGATATTCTCAAATATATGCCAACTCAACAGTCACTCACACATGAATGCACAATTAGTAATGTACGCTGTTGCGAAACAGCCGGCTCAGTGAGAAGTGGTCGGGACTATACGCTGCAATGCGATTTACGACACTGCCCAGGGCAAGTTAAGACACCAGGACGAGAAATTAACGTTTCACATTCAGGAAGGACAAGGCCTTCAACCAGCGCCGACTGAAAGTGCACTCTTTGATGACACGACTCGCGGGGCTTCAAATCTATAAAAAGTAACTTTCCCCAAAGAACCACTGCTACTCTTGCTTGTGAATGTACACTATAATGGACGTCCTCAGCGTCTTAATGTTCCCATGAATAAAATATTAAGTGGTGGTATTAGCAATATGCTATGAAGATAATATACCTCTTAAAGACCTGCAGTGGTTACTGTACTGCAGACAGGAGGGTCGGTTAAAGTATGCGCAATGTGGTAACTACACATTATTTAAACCAAGGGTTTTCAAACTCCACTCTGGGAACCCACTGTGTATGCTGGTTGCTATCCCTATAACCTCTGAATAGAAATAAGCTGTTAATTCTTCTTAATACACTTATTGTCCACTGAAGGAGGACTTACCCCCTTAATGTCATATAATGTCAAAAATAGTTAAGCATGCCGTTACATCCCAGGCCTTTCAATCAGATTACTGATGTTTTCATTTATTACGTAATGTGCTGCATGACAAACGGTCCGTTTAGAAAGATGTCACATTATTTAAATTGTTTAAATTGTTGACTGACAGGTGCGTGAGATCATCTGAATCCCGTGTGCTCAACGAATGGCGAAAAATAGAGTTAAATGATACAAATGGCAATGAGTCGCGCCTGTACTATGTTGGAATATGTGAAAACACAAAATAATTGTGCTACAAGTTGAATACGTGTTTTCAACAACCTCAACGGATCAAGATATTTGGCCGCGACAAAAAAAGCATGTACGGTTTGAAAACATTTTATTTAGATGTGACAGGCATCTTGCCTATCCGTGACGTTTTGCACGTAGACTACTCTTTAGTCTCGAAAGAATCGACTGAAATACTTTCTGTTCGCGCATCCAGGAACTAAAATCACTTCGAAAAACACATCCCATCACAAACACTCAGTAGGCACTTGTGAACCCAAATACGTACGCGCAGACGCACAAACGGATGACTTTACGCCACCAAAAAATAAACAAATACATAAAAATAAATGACGCTATTATTAAACTCGTAGGCATATGCTAACACGTTATATATCGCTAAATTAAACTTGATCTTCTCAGTTAATTTTGCTCACAGAAGTCAGCTAAATCAGAACAGCAAATGCTACTTCCCATAAACGTTTAAACATTAACACGCAGGTATGCTCCCTATATTACGAATATCACAAATAAAACACGTTACAGTACGAAGAAACATAGAACAAATAACCATAATACTCACGTTGCGGTGCTGTTGCACTCCGGAGAGTAATGTGCAACCGCTAAGTAGACATCTGTTGAAGTCAATCAAAAATCGTATTCGTATCATGACTTGAGGAAAGAGTGGAGGCGGAACCCTGTTAAAGTTTTTTCGTCGCCCATTGGCTTATCACGTCGTATATTAAATGTAAAGGAAAACTTCTGAGAAGGAGAGACGGTCATGACGATTTTGGCCTCGCCTTACTATTACTATTAATGAGACAGTGTGTTGCGTCCATGGACTGCGGTTGTGTCAAAACCACGATTCTGACCACAGAACGTGGTTCTGACATAATCCAACAGCTCAGTTTTACTGGAAGAGCAAAAATGGGGGCGTTTCCCTGCAGCTTGATCAAGACATATATTGGTTCAGCAGGCGACCAAACACCGGCGGCGATTGGCTGAATTTCAGCGTCTATTAAAGCTAGGGTTGCTAGTTTGCGAACCGAACAGCAAAAGTGTAAAGTTAGAAGAAAAGGGCAAGCAGTTATTTTTAATAACTGTTTGGAGGTCAGGAAGGACTCGAGCGGAAAATACGACGTGACTACATGTGTAATATTAAGAGGTCTTGGCACACTCTTGCTCAGGGTGCGCGTGCGAGAGAGAGTTTATGTATCAGTGCTGATTTTCCTTTTTCGTGCACCCTAGTTAAACTGTGGGTCATAGGAGGTATTGAGGTGGGTTGCGAAATGCGTGTCTGGAAAATTATTTGCAGTACATGCGTATATATTTACACGTTCAATGTACATTCATCCATACAACAGTCAATTAAAATAGTTACCCGCAAAGCATAGCCTAGGCTATAGTAAATCACGGTATGCACATGCAGCAAACAAAAATTTAGACACTTCACAGAAAAAAATAATACGGAATTAACAGTTGATAAATGACAATATATTACCACGAATATAATTTTCCAGTTGAGCCTAACAAATTAGACAGAACGTTTAACTTTAAAAGGGACGAGTACAGTGTTAAAACAAATCGTCAGAGTTTTGTATGCATATATGTATAGAGAAAAGCATTTTATGTCACCCCAAAAATTTAGAATCAGTTAAAACATTTTTATGTGAAGATCACAAAGTTAATATACATTCCACATTACTCGTAAGAAAGTAAAGAATGTTCTGGTAGAGTTGTTAAAATAGGTTAATTATAAGGTCAACATGTTGATGATAATGGCATATTTAAACATATATATTATCATTTGTAGGCCTACTGGTGCTCACCTTCTTCCTAGGGTCATAATTACTTCCATGAACACCTTATCCTTGTTTTCCTGATCAATGGTTGTCATTTCCTGTGACTCAACTGTTGAATGAAGATTCCCAAGATGTTTTCACTGATGACGTATTATCCAAACACAGTAATTATAAGTGTAATTTATACAAGCATTTTGAAGCACAAACCGAGTTAACTTACATAATAATACTTACGAAATATGGTTACGGTTTTGGTATTTTTAAAGGGGTTTGTAGTAGTTTAATAAATTACAAGTTGATTAAAAATGTATTCAGTACGATTCGTGTGTTCAGTGTTCATTTTATTTGTGTTCACAATTGAAATGTAGGCGGCCAGTGTATTCTTGCGAACATTTCAAAAGATTATGCAATTCTGTGTTGTGTTTTTAGTCGTGCGCCATCATTCATTTCAACAAGCATGGTCGTTTTCCGTTTTATCGCGTCTTTAGTCCATGGTTTTTAACGTGGGAGCAGATCAGTGACTGTAAAAAAGGCAGATGCTCCTGTGATGTGATCCTAGAGTGCCACTACAAAAATGGCCGCTGAACTCTACTTAAATAAAGTCGCATTTCCGCCTTTCTTCAACCAATCGTCTCCATCAGCCAGCTCCAGCTGTCAAGCCGGTTTTTGAAGAGAACAATAAAACAGAACGATGATCATATGGACGTTATCAAACACAACGAGTTGGAGGGAAATTATACCCTGACAGTTTGGAGAAAAGGGAGGGAATTTAATAAAGGCAAGCCTTTTCGTTTTATACGACAGGTATTTGTTGTTAAGAGCCTAGACTGTGGCTAGATAGTTATGAAATTGATTATTGAAGTATCATAATTGATTAGGCTTGTTCGATTGACTGCTAGCAAATAGTTACACGCGATTGTAAAGTTAACTGTTTTGCTATCAACCTGTCATGCCATCGTAGTCAGACGAATGATACCATATATTTCTCACAAATTTCAAACTAGCGATCTAGATCCTATGTAGTTTACCAGTTACACAGGTTGGAAACAAAAGCGAAAGCAAATTACCTAACTAGTTGCATCACCTAACTTTGGCTTGATGGTTTATTTTGATGTCGTTTCATGCAATAAATCGCCAACAGCCTTGCATCGTGCCTGCGGAGTTTCCGCGAAGTTATTGTAAAGATACATTTTCTACTATAATTTAGTCAGTATTTTCACCCATTACGCTTCAAGTACACAACATACAAAGTAAAGATTAAATTGTAAATTCATCGACTTATTTTAGGCAATTTCAGTGGAAATGTGTATTTTGGGTGGTTTATTTTGGTGCAAGTAATTTGCTCGCCTTTGAAGTCAGATTGATTGTTAACTTTGTCTTTATAACTGTGTTTTATTTCAAGTCCCTCTTGTGAAAGAGATTTTAATTAAAATTTGGTTTTATTACTGGCAAAATAAATAATCCCCTGGTTTCCTTGTGTTCGTAGCAGCCGTAGCCTATCCTGGGTGATGGAGGCAAAGAAACGGAGAGGTCGCCAACCAATGGGAGAGCCCTCCCAGGCCAAGCGAGGCAGAGTGGGCGGGGAGAGGGAAGACAGCCCCTCCCTCTTTGAGGAGGAGTTGGCCGTGCCTGACGACACCGAGATTGAGGCGGAGTCACGGGAGGGGCAACCCGGGCACGATGTCATCCCCATTGGTAACATTACATTACAGGCATTAAGCAGACGCTCTTATCCAGAGCGACTTACAATTTTTTTTACATAGCATTTACATAGCATCCAATTGTTCAGCTGGATATATACTGAAGCAGTGCAGGTTAATTACCTTGCTCAAGGGTACAACGACAGTGTTCAACCAGGGAGTCCAGCTCCTTACCCATTATACTACACTGGTAATTTGGTGACTTTTTGAGAGGCGAGACTGCAGTGTGACTGGCGGGTTTGTACAGGGCGTGTCTCTCTGTCTCTTGCAGGGGAGCTCTTCTCTGCTGATTTAAACCCCCTGTGGCGACGCCCACCCGCTCCTCCCCTCCACCCCCAGACTGACCAGCTCACCTTCCAGCAGATAGACCTGGACTACTACTTGGGTAACTGGCAACCCAAGTTCTGTTCGTATTGTGCAAGTCTACAAACCATACTCCGCCCCCTCCTGTCTCACTGACCTATCGCTGCTCACCCCACTCCTTTCCTCCCCCTCCCAGGGTCCCCGGTGGCCGGAATGCCTGGTCAGTCTCAGGGCACTGTCCCCATCGTCAGGATGTTTGGCGTGACGGATGGCGGTAACTCTGTGTGCTGTCACGTCCACGGCTTCGCTCCCTATTTCTACGTTCCTGCTCCCCCTGGTGAGTCCTGTAGCCTCTCTCTCTCTCTCTCTCTCTCTCTCTCTGTCTCAAGGGAATTCTGGATCAAATCTTTATGTTCAGCGTCACTGGAACAGCACTTAGCCTCTGTGTTAAACTGCACCAATGGTTGCAGTTGTTTGCCTCGTTAATATGCGGAACCGTGGGAATGAGCGAGTTGTCATTGGTGAGTTTGTGCCTGATGGATGTGTGACAAGAGACGTCTTCAAGAGACGAATGACCAAAAATGTAAAACCCCATCCTTTATCTGTCTACGTGCCTGTGGGTTTGTCTGTCTGTCTACATACCTGTGGGTCTGTCCGTCTGTCTTTTCCACTGCTGAAGACAGACATGACTCTCCCTCCACTCCTCAGGGTTCTCTTGCTCTCACCTGAGTGACTTCCAGAAGGCGCTAAACTCTGCTTTGCTGACGGACATGCGCTCGAATAAGGACAACCTGACTGAAACTGTACTGGCTGTGGACATTACACGCAAAGAGAGTGGGTCCCCCGTTGCCATCACAACCGCTCTCTTCACTCTAGGCCTGTGGCTCTGTGCACTGTAGTTGTAGTCCATCTTGACACTGTTCACTATGTTCTGGGCACCGCATTTGTAGTTAACGTTGCCGCTCTTGCTGTTAGCCATGTTCTTTGCACTGGAGTTGTAGTCCATCTTCACACTGTCTTCATTGTATTCTGGACACTGTATTTGTAGTTCATGTTGCTGCTCTTGCTGTTCTCCATGCTCTTTGCACTGGAATTGTAGTCCATCTTGACACTTCACTGTTCTGGGCACTGTATTTGTAGTTTATGTTGCCCCTCTTGCTCTTAGCTATGCTCTTTGCACTGGAGTTGTAGTCCATGTTTACATTGTATCTTGTCTCATGTGATATGCCCACACTGTGTTTCTCTCTCTCTCTCTCTCTCTCTCTCTCTCTCTTTCTCTTTCTCTCCCTCTCTGCCAGATATGTATGGCTTTTGTGGAATACGGCCTCAGGACTTCCTGCGCATCACCGTGGCGACGCCGCGCCTGATTGCCCCGGCCAGACGACTTTTGGAGCAGGGCTTCAAATTCGGTCCCTTCCCCGCCCAGAACTACGCCGCTTTCGAGGCCAACATAGACTTTGAGATCAGGTACCGAGCTGTCTGACGCTAACACTAGCGGCTCTAACAGGGTTTTCGCTAACATCGGTCCAGGTCTTATGAACACGTCGGCATGCTCAAACCCCTAGACTCGGTCTGTCATTCTGCCCTCAGATTTGTTACTGGTGATAGCTATGGCACTCACCATTGTATCCTGTACGATAAGGTGGGTTGGTCTTCTCTGGCAGAGAGGCGTAATAAACATTGGTATCTGTATATCTGTAAGGCTATTGTCGGAAAGCTACCACCTTATATTGCTACGATGCTGGATTGGAACTTTGGACCCTAATCTAACTCGCTCAAATGACTGGCTTATGCTTAAGGTCCCCCGAGTACGGTCTGAATTTGGAAAGTCAGCTTTTTATCTTAGTGCACCAACTTCTTGGAATGATCTTCAACACACGCTAAAAATCGATTCTCTACTAACCTATGGACAATTTAAAACCATGCTCACAAACCTCCCTGCTTCTATATGTAACTGTTTCTAACTGATTTTTTATCTGTGTTTTGTTTGTATTTTATTGTTTGTGTTATGTTTCATTGCTGCATAATGTAATCTCGGCATCATTGAAAATGAGGGCCCACCCTCAACGTATTCCCGAGAATTAAATAAAGGTTGAATGAATGAATGAATGAATGAATGAATGCTTTGAAATGGGAGCCAGTGTCTTTACAGAATGAAACACACCGTTGCCTCGTTAAAAACTCCACACTTGTTAATTGTGTATGTAATGTGATTAGCTCATGCACTGAATGCAATTAGCAGTGATTGCGTTAGTAAGCATTTAAATGAGGACGTGATTGCGAGACATGGAGGATCCCCTGTGCGGGTACTGCGTTTGCTGTTACAGGTTCATGGTGGACACCGAGGTGGTGGGGTGCTGCTGGATCCAGCTGCCTGCTGGGAGGTACAGAGTGAGAGAGGAGAGAGGCGAGGGGGGCACGGACTCACACCACCCCACTAAGGTGCTGACGGGCAGCGGCGGGGGCAGGGCTGGGGGTTGAGCGGGGCTGGGCAGCGACAGGGTGGCGGGGCAGGTTGGGGGCAGGGCGGAGTGAGGTAGAGGCTGGGAAGGGCAGGGGTGGGGGCGGGGGTAGGATGTGGCAGGTTGTGGCAGGTAGGGGGTGGAGTGGGGGCAGATTGGGGGTGGGGCGGGGCAGGAGCAGGGGTAGGGCAGGGGCAGGTTGGGGGCGAGGCAGGGGTGGAGCGGGGGCAGGTTGGTGTTGGGGCGGAGCAGGGGTGGAGTAGGGGCAGGTTGGGGGCGGGGCAGGGGTGGAGTGGGGGCAGGGGTAGGGGAAAGGTGTGGCAGGTTGGGGGGTGATGGCGGAGCGAGGGCAGGTTGTGGCAGGTTGGGGGCGGGGCGGGGGAGGAGTCTCAGGCCCTGACGAGTGTCTCTGCCCCAGGTGACGCTGTGCCAGTACGAGGTGGATGTGGAGTGGGCGGAGCTTATCAGCCACCCCGCCGAGGGGGAGTGGCAGCGGATCGCCCCGCTCAGGGTGCTGAGCTTCGACATCGAGTGTGCCTGCAGGAAAGGTAGAGTGAGTGTGTGTGTGTGTGTGTGTGTGAGTGTGTGAGTGTGTATGTGTGTGTGTGTGTGTGAGAGAGTGTATGTGTGAGTGTGTGTGTGAGAGAGAGTGTGTGTGTGTGTGAGAGAGTGTATGTGTGAGTGTGTGTGTGAGAGAGAGTGTGTGTGTGTGTGTGTGTGAGAGTGTATGTGTGTGTGTGTGAGTGTGTGAGAGAGAGTGTATGTGTGAGTGTGTGTGTGTGTGTGTGAGTGTGTGAGAGAGAGTATGTGTGAGTGTGTGTGTGTGTGTGTGTGTGTGAGAGAGTGTATGTGTGTGTGTGTGTGTGTGTGTGTGTGAGAGAGAGTGTATGTGTGTGTGTGTGTTTGTGTGTGTGTGTGTGCGTTAGCCTATGGATAGTATTGGTTAGCACAGTGTTTGTGCTGTGTCCAAATGTCAGTGCTACTGTTAGCCTAAAGTTAGGGTAGTCTAGTTTGTGCAGTGCTGGTGTGGTGCAGTGTTAGTGCAGTGTACTGTAGTGTTGGTGCAGTGCTGGTGCAGTGCAGTGCTGGTGTGGTGCAGTGCAGTGTACTGTAGTGTTGGTGTAGTGTCGGTGTAGTTTGTGCAGTGCTGGTGTGGTGCAGTGCGGTGTAAGGCAGTGTTGGTGCAGTGTTTGTGCAGTGCTGGTGTGGTGCAGTGCAGTGTACTGTAGTGTTTGTGTAGTGTTGGTGCAGTGCAGTGTACTATAGTGTTGGTGTAGTGTTCGTGCAGCGCTGGTGTGGTGCAGTGCAGTGTACTGTAGTGTTGGTGTAGTGTCGGTGTAGTTTGTGCAGTGCTGGTGTGGTGCAGTGCGGTGTAAGGCAGTGTTGGTGCAGTGTTTGTGCAGTGCTGGTGTGGTGCAGTGCAGTGTACTGTAGTGTTGGTGCAGTGCAGTGCAGAGTAAGGCAGCTTTAACGCACGCCGCTCCCCTCCCAGGCATTTTCCCGGAGGCCGACAGGGACCCGGTGATCCAGATCGCCTCCCTGGTGCAGCGGCAGGGGGAGAAGGAGCCCTTCGTCCGCACCGTCTTCACCCTGCAGTCCTGCGCCTCCATCGTCGGCTCACAGGTCCTCTGCTTCTCCCAGGAGGCTCAGCTGCTGCAGGTACTGGAGAGGAGGAGGAGGAGGAGGGAGAGGAGGGAGAGGGAGGGGGAGGAGGATGGGGATGGAGGAGGAGAGGGAGGAGGAGAGGGAGGGGCAGGAGGAGGGAGATGGAGCAGGATGGGGGTGGAGGAGGAGAGGGAGGGGTGGTGGAGGAGGAGGGGGAGGAGGAGGGAGAGAGACAAGGAGGGAGCAGGGTGGGGGAGGAGGAGGATGAGGAAGAAAGGGAGAGAGGGGGAGGAGAAGAGAGCGAGGGAGGAGGGATAGAGACGAGGAGGGGGCAGTGTGGGGGAGGAGGAGGAGGAGGAAGAAAGGGAGGGGTAGGAGGAGGAAGAGGAGAGGGAGAGGTTGGTGGAGGAGAGAAGGCAAAGGGAGAGGAAGCAGGAGAAGGAGAGATGCTATTAGTCTTGGGATAGAGGTGCTACACGGTAGCCATCACCTCTACAATCACCTCTAACAGTTGATTGGCTCTCTCTCTAGAGCTGGGCGGAGTTTGTGAGGACGGTGGATCCTGATATCATCACAGGCTACAATGTCCAGAACTTTGATTTGCCATATCTTCTGAAAAGAGCGGCTGTACTGAAGGTGAGTGTGTCTGTGTGTGTGTGTGTGTCTATGTGTGTGTGCCTATGTGTGCATGCGTTTGTCTGTGGATGTGTACATGTGTGCCTGTGTATGTGTGCGCGCATGTGTGTATGTGTGTGCGTGTGTATGTGTGTGTGATGCCCCCTCTCTCTCTGTCCAGGTGGACCTGTTCCCGTACCTGGGCCGGGTTCGGGGGATAAAGTCTGTGTTGAGAGACTCCAACTTCCAGAGCAAGCAGATGGGGAGGAGGGAGAATAAAAGCATCAACACAGAGGGCCGGGTGCAGTTCGACCTGCTACAGGTGAGCAGGACAGAATTATACCTGCTACAGGTGAGAAGGGTGTAGTTCTGCGTTTTACAGGTGAACAGGGTGCAGTGATTTGGGATAACAGGGTGCAGTTAGGCAGTGATGGCACATTCTCAGAGGTCAGCAGCGGGAGGTCATAGTCGACATGCACTTCCTCTCACCGTTCAGCCTATTTCCTGTGTCTGATAGTTACTTTCTGAAAAGTGGGCGGGTTTATAGCTTTGAGTGGCACCTCTTTCGGTCGGCTCATAGAGGAGCGGTGTAGTCCCGGCTGGTGGGGCTGTTGCCATGGCGCTGTGTGTGTGTGTGTATACCTGCAGGTGCTCCTGAGGGACTACAAGCTGCGCTCCTACTCCCTGAACGCTGTCAGCTTCCACTTCCTGCAGGAGCACAAGGACGCGGTGCACCACTCCGTCATCGGCGACCTGCAGGTATGGGGTCAGCACAGGTATGGGGTCTGTACAGATCTGCAAATGCACAGGGTCTATGCAGGTGCCGGTTTTGCGCAAGTATAGATTATACAGATAATTATTTCTCCCACAACAATGATGACAGCAATTACTACAACAATAAATATGAGGATAAAAATAACAGACATAAAATGTATATTAGCATATAACAATAAACAATAATTATTATACTGTAACTAAAAGATTCAAAACTACATTATATAATTAAAAACCTAGATACATGTGAATATTAGTTGGTTAGGGGTCCCTGCAGTCCCTTGTTTATTTCCAGGTTGAAATGTCCAGAACAACTTATGTTCAGCCCTAAATAGTAATAGTGTTTACAGTGTTCTGTGTTATTTGTTCCTATATGCGAAACTGTAAGTGTAAGTGTTTCCTTAAGCTCTGGATCGTTTTAGGAAAATTGTTATCTTTGACTTTTTCATATTTACTGCCAGGGCCCAGGTCTGACAGTATTTATCTAGCAGATCCAGGCCCCTCTGTAACCCCTGTGCTGTGGGCGACAGCAGGACCAGGTCATCTGCGTGGAGTAGGAGTTTGACCTCTTTATCCTGTAGCACGAAACCCAGGACTGAAGATTGCTCCAACAAAGTAGCCAATTTGTTTATGTAAATCTCTCTCTCCCCTCCCTCTCCCTCTCTCCTTCCACCCTCTCTCTCTGTCTCTCTCTGTCCTCCCCCCCCTCTCCCCCCCGCCCCCTCAGAGCGGTAACGAGCAGACGCGGCGGCGTTTAGCGGTGTACTGTCTGAAGGACGCGCACCTCCCGCTGCGGCTGCTGCAGAAGCTCATGTGTGTGATTAACTACATGGAGATGGCGCGCGTGACGGGCGTGCCCCTCTCCTACCTGCTGTCCCGTGGGCAGCAGATCAAAGTGGTGTCCCAGCTGCTCCGGCAGGTCAGGGTCCGCTAACACACACACACGTATACACACACACACACACACACACATACACACACACACGCACATGCATACACACACACACACACATACACACACACATGCATACATACATATACACACACGCATGCACACACACACATATACATACATGCATACATACATACATACATACAGTATACACACGCATACACACACACACACGCACTTCTAACCAATTTCCCGCTCTGAATGTAAATTACAAATTTTAAAGACATGGCTTCCACTGTTTCTGTCTCTCAGGCCACAAAGAAAGGTTTTGTGATGCCGGTGGTGAAGATGGAGGGAGGAGAGGACTACAGTGGAGGAACAGTCATCGAGCCGGAGAAAGGGTCAGTACTGCAGCGATCGCTGAGCGAAACACACTGCGCTGGGTCAGTACTGCAGCTCTCTCTGAGCTGAACACACTGCACTGGGTCAGTACTGCAGCTCTCTCTGTGATAAACACAATGCACTGGGTCAGTACTGCACCTCTCTTTGTGATGAACACAATTACCCGGGTCAGTACTGCAGCTCTCTCTGTGACAAACACACTGCACTGGGTCAGTACTGTGTCCCCGGTTGAGATTCTGGTTCACAGGGGGCTAGTGTGAGATAGTGTGACGTGTTTGACACACACCTCCTCATTCAGCTACTTCCCTGTGTCTCATAGCAGTAAAAACGAGTCTTCCTTGTAAAAACTGTCCGCGTCTCCACCTCTTCCCTCGCATCTGTCTGCAGGTACTACAGCATCCCCATCACCATCCTGGACTTCTCCTCCCTCTATCCCTCCATCATGATGGCCCACAACCTGTGCTACACCTCCCTGCTCAAGAAAGGCTCTGCAGAGAAACTCGGGTAGGGAGTACTCCGGTTTCCTCCCACTGTCCAAAGACATGCTGCTTAGGTTGATTGGAGCATCTAAATTTCCCCTGGATATGAGTTCTCAGTGAATGGTGTGAGTGCGCTGCGATGGACTGGCAAACTGTCTCGAGCGCAATCCTGCCTCTCACCCAGTGCATGTTGGGATAGGCTCCAGCACCTTTTGCGACCCTGACCAGGAATAAGCGGGTATGGATGGATGGATGGATAGCATGTTAGTGTACCTTGTTCTCACCCATGTCCAGTCTTTCTCCGGAGCAGTTCATCGAAACGCCCACGGGGGACCAGTTTGTGAGGAGCTCCGTGAGGAAGGGCCTCCTGCCGGAGATCCTGGAGAACCTGCTGTCCGCCAGGATGAGGTAAGGGAGGCCCCGTCCCAACGCACTTCCTGTTCCTGTTCCGTTTCCTGTTCTCACTCGAACCGATACCGTTTCTCTGCAAACGCACTTCGGCATCTCATTTTGCCAGTGTGACGGACAGCAGGCTGGTGTGTAATATAAAAAAGGAAAAGGATGTTTTCCACAGTAAAATGGAAGCTGCATGTGCTTATTTATAGTACAAAAATTGTGCTGAAATGAGATTCTTCAGTGAAATCGCTAAAATCATAGTCCTCTTCACTGCTAAATACACTCATTTTAAGCACATTAGTACAGTATTTTATGATTGCCATTTCAATGAGAATTGTCTTGTCTTGACTCAAACTGTCATGACTATGTTCAGCTCTGTAAAGTGAGTAAAATGACTCAGTGACTCCAGCTCTGTAAAGTGAGTAAAATGACTCAGTGACTCCAGCTCTGTAAAGTGAGTAAAATGACTCCCCTCTCCACTGCAGGGCGAAGGCGGAGCTGAAGAAGGAGACGGACCCCTTTAAGAAGCAGGTGCTGGATGGCAGACAGCTGGCTCTGAAGATCAGCGCCAACTCTGTGTACGGCTTTACCGGTGCCCAGGTGGGCAAACTGCCCTGCCTGGAGATCTCACAGGTGAGTATTAGTACTGTTACTGCCCTGCTTGGGGCGGGGATTAAGTCCTGCCTTCTCCGTGCCTCACACCCACACTTTCAGCCCTGCTAATCCACTTGAGTCTCGTCCAGCCAGTCAGGGTAAAGGGGCGTGGCTAAAGGAGTGACATCACAGACAGCTTGTTATTGAAATATGGATGTTAGCCGCTTGGCACAAGCTCATTGGAGCTTTCAGCTGACCTAGCTTACCTAACTACGGAAGCTTACCCTGTGACGCTATAGACAAAAGTAAAACGGAAACCCAGGAGTTCAGGCCGTAGGCTTCTGGAGAGCTTTTTGTTTACTTCGCCCACCATTCTTTCCCTCTCCAAGAGTGTGACCGGTTTTGGGCGGCAAATGATCGAGCAGACCAAGCAGCTGGTGGAATCCAAGTACACCATCAGCAACGGTTACCAAGCCGACGGCAAGGTGAGTCAGCATAGACCACCTGCCTGCCCTGTTTATCTGTAGTTACACACAGTCTGTAGTCATGCACCGTCTGTAGTTACACTCTCTGTAGGTAGTTACACAGTCTGTTGTTACACAGTCAGTCTGTAGTTACGCACAGTCTGTAGGTAGTTACACACAGCTGTAGGTACACAGTCTGTTGTTACACACAGCTGTAGTTACACAGTCTGTTGTTAAACACAGCTGTAGTTACACAGTCTGTTACACACAGCTGTAGTTACGCAGGTGTCTAGGGGGTCCCACGGTGTCCATGCTAACCCGTCTTGCGCGTGTGCTCTCGTGTCAGGTGATCTACGGGGACACGGACTCTGTGATGGTGAAAATGGGCGTGTCCACTGTGAGGGAGGCCATCGACTTGGGGCGTGAGGCAGCTGCGTGGGTCTCCACCTACTTCATTCCACCAATCAAACTGGAGTTCGAGAAGGTCCTGTTCCTTAGTGCCGTGTGCAAACCTAACCTTTAGAACAGGGGCGTCCAGTCTTAACAGAAACTGGCTGGTTAGGGTCCAGGTTTTTGTTTTAGCCCAGCACGAAAAAACCTGTTTCAGCCAATCACGGTCAGGATTGAAGCCTGATTATTATTTTGTTGAATTGGGTGTCATACTGCGGGACTGGAACAGATCCTGCACCAGCCCTTCTGGGATAAGATTGGACACCCGTATTGAACTATTGAACAGTATTTGTGTACGTGTGTTTGTGTGTGTGTGTGTGTGTGTGTGTGTGGGTGTATGTGTGTGTGTATTTATCGTTTTGCCAAATTACAGGTGTATTACCCGTACCTGTTGATCAACAAGAAGCGCTACGCTGGCCTTCACTACTCCTCCAACCCAGACACTTATGATAAGATGGAGTGTAAAGGCATAGAGACGGTGCGCCGGGACAACTGCCCCCTGGTGGCCAACCTGATTAACTCCTGCTTGCAGACCATTCTCATTAACAGGTGCGGTCTGGTCCTCGGCTGCGTTATTTCAGCATGGCTGCAGAGCCCCGCCTCCAACGGACCAGTGCTCGCAGTCTGTCTACAGCAAGGCCTCTACCCACCTAATCCCAAACCCCTCTACCCACCTAATCCCAAATCCCTCTACCCACCTAATCCCAAACCCCTCTACCCACCTAATCCCAAACCTCTTTACCCACCTAATCCCAAATCCCTCTACCCACCTAAACCCAAACCCATCTACCCACCTAATCCCAAACCCCTTTACCCACCTGATCCCAAACGCCTCTACCCACCTAATCCCAAACCTCTTTACCCACCTAATCCCAAATCCCTCTACCCACCTAAACCCAAACCCATCTACCCACCTAATCCCAAACCCCTTTACCCACCTGATCCCAAACGCCTTTACCCACCTAATCCCAAACCCCTTTCCATGCCTTTACCTGTATTTGTTATTCAAAAAATGTGCTTGGGACCTTACTGGGCGTGGCACTCTTTTCTGTGTGGGAAGGGGTGGGTGTGGCTACAGAGCCAGTGGTTTGGGATCAGATTTCAGCATCTTTTTTTTTCAATATTTGTTGCTATAGCTAGCTAGTCCCTATAATGGCCCAGATACTGCGAAGCATACAGACAAGCCTACAAGGCTTGTTCAAGAACTATTTACCGTAACCTTGGAATTTATTTTCCTCTGTGCCGTCAGCTGAAGTTTGCCAAGGGGATGAAAAGCAACGCGGGGCTGGCTTGTCTTCTGTTGGACCTGTAGTTAACGTCACCTCTAGCTATGCAGCTAGGGATCCCAGACGCCTGGGTTTTGACCGAAATGTCTGGCTTTCATATTATTTGCATGTCTGGTTTGTGGTCCCAACCAGACAATGTAATCTAATGTCCGGCCGGAGTAATTGATGGGAGAAATTTACCGGAAGCTTATAATGAATTTGCGTGTCTGTGACTCGGTCGAGTCCTCGGGGGTGAGTGGGTGGGGTTGAAGATGGAGGAGGAGAATTCTTTGATGGCAAACACAGGCTAAGAAATCCTGCATAGTATGCCTTTAACACCAGCTCTGTGAAGCTCACCACTTAGTTTTTGTCGAGTTCTGTGGTAATCTATGAGGCCGCAGTTTTTGGGTGTTTGGCAACTATCCTGTTAAGTGTCCTCTGTCCCTGGTGAGCTTCAGCTTGTGACCATTGTTCCTCTTTGCCGATATAGTTTGTTCATGTGTGGCGTGTGTTGTCATTTTTTTTGACAGTTCCCCTTGCCACATCATTTTGCATTTTTGTGGCTGATTCAATTCGAGAAAAGACTATTTGACTTCTTTAGAACTCTGTTAGTTGTCCCGTTGCTTTGGAAACTCAAAGTTCATATCAACGTTCCAATTGTCAGGCCTCTTTTACAACTGACACGTACTGTACAGCTAATTGGCATTCAACTTAATATGACTCACCTTTGTACTTTAGTTACTTAAAATTTAAAGTGCTCATTCATTCAATGGTGTTTTTTCTTATTTTGTCAAACTCCTTTATGTCTTTAATGTTAAGCGATAAATATAAGTTTGTGCTTTTATTCCGACAGCCAGTCCTTGGTATAAAAAGGACTGGGCAAGAACAGGATTTGGTTGCCTTGTGCTGCACAATAATAAAATTGTAGTAGTAATAGTAGTAAAAATAATAAATAACAAACTGTATATAAAAAGGACTTTTCATGTAGTCTGTTCAAACCACTTCCCAAATAAAAGAACAAAACTATAAGGCGACAGGAAAAACGAATGAAAATGAATAATAAAAATATCAAAACAGATATATAAAAAGGTAAACATAAACATAAAATAATATGTGATACAAATACAGGAATACGGCAAACACATGATTTTAAACCGATTGGAACAGCAGGAATTAGGCACAAGCTGTTGATCCGTTTGACACTGCGGTGTTGATTCGCTGCTTTTTATTTGAGTGTGACGGTGGGTACCCCCGCTCCTGTCTGTCCTGCAGGGACCCCCAGGGGGCGGTAGAGCACGCCAAGGAGGTGATCTCAGACCTGCTGTGCAACCGCATCGACATCTCGCAGCTGGTCATCACCAAGGAGCTGACCAGGACCGCGCGCGAGTACGCCGCCAAGCAGGCGCACGTGGAGCTGGCCGAGAGGTGCATCCTGGGAGAGGGCGGGACTGGGAGAGGGAGGCGGTGTGGGGGAAGGCCTGCTAAAGGCCCACACGTGGACGGAGGAAAGGCTTGTGCACAGAAGCGGGGAATGAGGAGGGAGGTGAAATGCATGATGGGAGAGTGACCGTAGGCCCTGCCGTCCGTCTCTCCAGGATGAGGAAGCGGGACGCTGGCAGCGCCCCCCACCTGGGAGACCGAGTTCCCTACGTCATCGTCAAGGCAGCGAAGGGAGCGGCGGCGTATATGAAGTCTGAGGTGTGTACGTGTGTGTGAGAGTGTGTGTGTGTGGGTGTGGGTGTGAGAGTGTGAGTGTGTGTGTGGGTATATGCGTGTGTGTGTGTGTGTGGGTGTATGCGTGTGTGTGAGAGTGTGAGTGTGTGTGTGTGTGTGTGTGTGTGTGTGTGTGTGTGTGTGGGTGTATGCGTGTGTGTGAGAGTGTGAGTGTGTGTGTGGGTGTATGCGCGTGTGTGTGTGTGCGTCTGTCGGCCCTTGTCTGACTGTCCTGTGGGTCACTCTCAGGACCCGATCTACGTGCTGGAGAACAACATCCCCATCGACACGCAGTACTACCTGGAGCAGCAGCTCTCCAAGCCCCTGCTCCGCATCTTTGAGCCCATCCTGGGAGAGAGCAAGGCCGAGAGCATCTTACTGAGTGAGTCTGTGTTAGTATACACACACACACACACTCACTCACTCACATACACACACGTACCTACGTGCGTATGTGCGTACGCACGCGTGCACGCACACACACACACTCACTCACACACAAACACACACACCCACTGTAAGACTGTACTGACGCTCTCTCTCTCTCTCTCTCAGAGGGAGAGCACACCCACTGTAAGACTGTACTGACACTCTCTCTCTCTCTCTCAGAGGGAGAACACACCCGCTGTAAGACTGTACTGACTCTCTCTCTCTCTCTCAGAGGGAGAGCACACCCGCTGTAAGACTGTTCTCACCTCCAGGGTGGGGGGCCTCACAGCCTTCGCCCAGAAGAGGAACACCTGCATCGGCTGCAGGGCAGTGCTCAAGACTGACGGTGAGCGTGTGTGTGTATACGTGCGTGTGTGTGTGTGTGCCTGTTTGTGTGTCTTTGCATGTGTGTGTGCCTGTTTGTGTGTCTGTGCGTGTGTGTGCATGTGCACTAATGGGTTTTCCAGACCTGGGTCAAATATGTATTTGTTTAGGATTCAAATCATTTCTGTGCTCTATTGATCTTGCCTGGTGTAACTGAGCCTTCCAATATGACCAGATTTAATTGGTTCAAATACACCAGACAAGATCAGTAAAGCGTAGAAAAGTATTTGAATCCAAAACAGCTGTGAATACACCCTTCTGTCTAACCTCTCTTCTCTCCATCAGCGGCTGTCTGTGACTACTGTAAGAACCGGGAGTCTGAGCTCTACCAGAAAGAGGTATGACAGGGCTACCGAGGGGGAGAAGCACAGTTCTGTAAACCAGAGTGAAACTGCTTCCCTGTAATATACACTGGGAAGAACACTGGCAATGCTAGCTGTTAATGATAACTCATAATTCTAGCTGGTAATGCTAACTGATGATAATACTAGCTGGCAATGCTAGCTGGTAATGCTAACTGATAATAGTAGCTGGCAATGTTAGCCGGAAATGGTAACTGATAATACTAGCTGTTAATAACAACTCATAATACTAGCTGGCAATGCTAGCTGGTAATGTTAACTGATAATAGTAGTTGGCAATGATAGCTGATAATGCTAACTGATAATACTAGCTGGTAATGTTAGCTGGAAATGGTAACTGATAATACTAGCTGGCAATGTTAGCTGGTAATGCTAACTGATAATACTAGCTGGTAATGCCAACTGGTATTTCTAGCTGGTGCACTGCTAATGAGACATGATGTTAACGTGGTGCTAATAGAGGCCTGTGCACTTGCAGATCGCTTACCTGAACCACCTGGAGGAGCGTTTCTCCCGGCTTTGGACCGAGTGCCAGCGCACCCAAGGGTCCCTGCATGAAGCCGTCCTCTGTACCAGGTACAGTGACTCCCTGCTGACCTCTGTACCAGGTACAGTGACTCCCTGCTGACCTCTGTACCAGGTACAGTGACTCCCTGCTGACCTCTGTACCAGGTACAGTGACTCCCTGCTGACCTCTGTACCAGGTACAGTGACTCTCTGCTGACCTCTGTACCAGGTACAGTGACTCTCTGCATGAAGCTGACCTCTGTACCAGGTACAGTGACTCTCTGCGTGAAGCTGACCTCTGTACCAGGTACAGTGACTCCCTGCTGACCTCTGTACCAAGTACAGTGACTCTCTGCTGACCTCTGTACCAGGTACAGTGACTCCCTGCTGACCTCTGTACCAGGTACAATGACTCTCTGCATGAAGCTGACCTCTGTACCAGGTACAATGACTCTCTGCATGAAGCTGACCTCTGTACCAGGTACAGTGACTCCCTGCTGACCTCTGTACCAGGTACAGTGAGTCTCTGCTGACCTCTGTACCAGGTACAGTGACTCTCTGCTGACCTCTGTACCAGGTACAGTGACTCTCTGCATGAAGCTGACCTCTGTACCAGGTACAGTGACTCTCTGCTGACCTCTGTACCAGGTACAGTGACTCTCTGCATGAAGCTGACCTCTGTACCAGGTACAGTGACTCTCTGCTGACCTCTGTACCAGGTACAGTGACTCCCTGCTGACCTCTGTACCAGGTACAGTGACTCCCTGCTGACCTCTGTACCAGGTACAATGACTCTCTGCATGAAGCTGACCTCTGTACCAGGTACAGTGACTCCCTGCTGACCTCTGTACCAGGTACAGTGACTCTCTGCTGACCTCTGTACCAGGTACAGTGACTCTCTGCTGACCTCTGTACCAGGTACAGTGACTCTCTGCTGACCTCTGTACCAGGTACAGTGACTCTCTGCATGAAGCTGACCTCTGTACCAGGTACAGTGACTCTCTGCTGACCTCTGTACCAGGTACAGTAACTCTCTGCATGAAGCTGACCTCTGTACAGTAACTCCCATCATGCCATTCCCACCTCTCGCAGGGGTTGGTCTGGAAGATTCCGGAGAGTAGGCCAGTGCCTGACCCTAGGATAGAAGGGTGCTTCTCGCAAAACAAACGCATCGTCTGCATGCAACAAAAAAAAAAACTTTTATCCTTTTCCCGTGGCCAAATCTGTGGGCAGCGACACATCTGCCCTACACTTCTCTCTCATTTTTAAAGCATTGATTGCTTTTTAAAGGCTTCATATACTGATAAACAGGGTGACATCCCAACTGCCTTGTTCTCATTATTATTATCCAGGCAGGAAGTAGAGTCATATTAAAACATACACATTTTAATCGCGCTCTCATTCTCCCTGCAGTCGGGACTGTCCCATCTTCTACATGAGGAAGAAGGTGCAGAAAGATCTGGAAGATCAGCAGAAGCTGGTGTCCAGGTTCGGATGGTGAGGCGTTCCGAGGCCAGGACAGGAAGTGAGCGCTTCGCTCTTTACGTTCTCAGGGCAACCACCCCCCCCCCCCCCCCACCCCCACACACTCCTTTTCTCTACGATGCTTCGTTTTAAAAGTCTATTTTTTATGATTTTATATGAAATAAATTTCATTTATAAAGAATAAAAAGAACTGCACCATTTTCATTTATTTGAATACACCTTTAAGCTGGATTACCGTGTTAGCTGGATAACTGTGCTGAGTAAAACCCGGAGCAGGTCTTTTTACTTCAGTCCACGTTCCAGATTTGGGAGGGTTTCAAATTTTACTCAGTGCAGTTATCCAGCTAACTCAGTAATCCTGCTTCCTGAAACAATGCCCTGTTACAGGTACACGCTACGCACTGAAGTTTTTATATTGGTCCAAAGTCTGAGTAGGGCTGTAACAAACAAAAACAGCAAAGGCATATCTTAACCAATTAAGGTCACACGTATGTCGTCTTGGTAACCTTCAACCCAAATTCCTCACCTCCCTCTCCCAACCCTTGGAGAACGTTCCATCCCCCCCCCCCCCCCCTCCCCATATTCCACCCCACCACTCCGCACACCCACACACAGGACGAGGACAAAGCTTTAACCAAAAAGTTCACTTTATTGACAGCTAAGCACCTCACGTAGGTGCGGGAATGACAGCACAGTTTGGTCTGGACGTTCTAAACCTGTGGGGAACACCGGGGAGGTGAATACTACCAGCTCGGCCGAGATTCGGAAACATGCGGGAGGGGGGAGAGGGGGGGGCCGGAGCTGTCTGAGGCTCCGCCTACGCTCTGACCCGATGGGCCGGTCCGCGCTGCGACGCGAGCGGTCGGTGGCAAACCAAGTCACCATGGTAACCGAAGCCCGTAGCGAGCAGGTTCCCGACGTCGCCGACGGCAACCGAGTAAGCTTAACACTTTCATAAAAGGACAGAGACCGGGGTCGTCACTGCTAGACATTTAGTACGGCAGGGAACGCGACTTTTGAGTTGAAAGAGGAGAGGTTTTGTAACTTTAAAAAAAGAATAATTTTCCTTACCCAGCACACATTGTTCATATATCTCTCCATCCCCTCCTTATCCCTTTATGCTTCTAACCTCCTCCCATCGGCTATTTTAACAAAGCTGATCGTTCGGCATCGCTTTCCAGGGACTGCCCGCTCTTAGAACCGTGGTCGGACCGTCGCTTCCCCCGTTCCTGTTGGGCGGGAACCCCGATCCTTTCCGTTTAACACTGAAGTCGCGCAACGCGATTGGCCCGCTCCCGTCCTGGAGATGGCCGCGGGTTTTACAGCACGTCGCGCCGCGGGGAGAAACTGCGGCGCCCGGAGGGCCACGGCGTCCGCGGGTTTCTGCGGCGTCCGGTCGCCTTTCGGTCAGCGCCCGGTCGCCTTTCGGTCAGCGCCCGGTCGCTTAAATCGAAAAACCCGCAGACATCGCGGCCCTCCGGGATTCGAGTTTGACGCCCCATGTAAAAAGCAAAAGAATGCATGCAGAACCCTGGTTCACGACGTTCTACGCGGCACTGCTTTTTTTAAGGACGAGGGGTGGCCTATTTGACCATGACCGGGTGAGAGGGGGGCCATTTTGAGCAGTGTCTGGGTGGGGTGGTGCGGCTATGGAGGGAGGCTGAAGGGGATTGTGGGATTGATAGTGCTAAGGGGGCGGACCGCGTCGGCCGAGGCAGTGTCACTGGGCGGGGCGGCGGCCGGGCCGTCCCGTTGCTATAGCAGCGTGCAGCGTCTCTGTGAGCTCTTCTTGTTCTTCTTGTTGCTGCGGTTGGTCTCCTTGTACCGTCTGATCTCCCGAACCAGAGAGTAGAACGCCTCCTCCACTCCCTGAGAGAGAGAGGGAGGGAGGGAGGGAGAGAGAGAGAGAGAGAGAGAGAGAGTGAAAAGGGGGAGGGAGCGAGAGAGAAGGGGGAGAGAGAGCGAGTGAGAGAGAGGGAGGGCAAGGGAGGGAGGGAGAGAGAGAGAGAGGGAGGGAGAGGGAGAGAGAGCGAGCTTTAGGCCGGGAATCTCGAATTGCAGCCCAAGGGGGCTGTGGTATCTGCAGGTTTTTGTGGTTTCCTTTTAAAATCTGAACAATTTAAAGGGACAGTCCAACTTTTTGGCCATTTAGTTAGGCAATAAGATTGATTCTGTTTCATCCCTGTGCATCATGTACGAAAATTTTAGACAGTATCTACAGGCTGCATGCTAACTGTGCTAGCTCTATGAATGACCGCAGATGGAATCATAGGCCTACCAACACACAAATAACAAGGGAAAAAGCTGAACAGAACCCTAGTACAACTGCAGAGATGGCTCTGCCAAACTTGAGTAGGCAGGACGACCGAGAAATGTTATTTCCGGAAATCAAAATGAATACTGTGATTAAAATATCGGTTTAACCTTCAATTAGCGTATTGTGGACGGAAATCTTAATGTGATAAAGTTTACTGACTTTCTGTGACTGAGATTTCACTGAGCATTCCATCATTTTCATTTATGGGGTTCTGGAACACTGGTCCGCATACCGTATGACATCATTTACAGCAAGCGAAACATATGAAGATTCAGACAATATAGAACTTTTAATGATTTCATTCTATCTTCAATTAGGACACTTGCTGTTCATTGAGGGTGTCAAAGAAATTTCCGGTGCTGCGGACCATATCAAACACTTTTCACGTTTAATGTTCCATTAAAGTGCAAGATCACAAATGTGCGATTCGAATGGCCTTACTATAGGAAAGACGGTCAAACAGCTAATCTCCCAAAAAAGTAGTACTATTCCTTTAAGCCTGGGAAATAAAAAATGTGCGAACTCATTAGCCAATCAGTGACTTCAACCACTTCAGTGCTGAAAACCAGCAAAACACAAACACACCTTTACAATTTCATGTTTATATTTATTCTTGTCTACCACTAAAATTTCAGAAACACTTTTTTTAACAGTGGAAAAAAAAATGAATTCTATTTTGCGCTATATATTCTTCTACAGCAGTGGTGTCAAACTCGTTGCCATGGAGGGCCGTGTGTATGCAGGTTTTCATTCCGACCAATTAATGCTGCCTTAATTGAGTCCAATTACTCATTCGGCCATATGCATTTAACTGCATTGAAGCACAGAATATAAGCAAGTTTTTATTTAGACAATGCAGGTCACCATAGTTGTCGGGTCACCATTATGTGCAAACCTGCATCCCTAATTCAGCAAATAATTGATCTGAGGCTGGAATAGAAACCAGCACACACGCGGCCCTCCATGGCGCTGAGTTTGAGACCACCGTTCTATGTCGCTTTGTGTTTTTGCCCGACGCGTGTTTCTTGCGAGCCCAAAGTGACGCAACCCGTCCCGGACCCTCGCGGGCGGGCGGGCGTGTTTTTTCGGCGCGTGCTGGGCGCGGGGAGGCCCCGCCCTACCTGCCGGGTCTTGGCGGACGTCTCCACGAAGGGCACGCCGTAGCTGCGGGCCAGCTCCTGGGCCTGCCGCGTCTCCACCGTGCGCGAGCCCAGGTCGCTCTTGTTACCCACCAGCACCATGGGCACGCTGTCGCTGTCCTTCACCCGGTTTATCTGCTCCCTGCGAGGGGGGAGGGGGCGGAGCCAGTCAGAGGGGCAGAGCTAGTCAGAGCCACGAGAGGGGCGAAGCCAGTCAGAGGGGCGCAGCCAGCGCCGTGACGTGCGTGAGGGGGGTGGAGCCAGTTGTAGGGGCGGCACGCGAGAGGGGCGGAGCCAGTCAGAGCTCCGCAGGCCAACGGAGCATGGGTACGACGAGGAAGTCTCGTACCAACTTCTCTTCTTAATTATCAACTAATTAAGCCCAATATTAACGAGCCCATTCGTTTAGTCATTCTGACATCATTTAACAAACAGAATCAAACTGTGGATAACGACCGCCCCATGTAATGCTTGAGGAGAACAATCTAAAATGGCGTGCACAGCAGCTTGGGAAACAAAGCTAAGGAAATCGATCGAAACAAAAATGCGTGCGCGCGTGGAGACGCGCTCACACACACTCCGGGACGGGACCTGCACGCCCCCGAGCCCTCGGACGGAACCCTACCTGTACAGGTGCACGTCCTCGAAGGACTTGGCGTTGTTGATGGCGAAGACGCAGAGGAAGCCCTCCCCGGTCCTCATGTACTGGTCCCGCATGGCGCTATACTCCTCCTGACCTGCAGTGTCCAGGATGTCCAGCAGGCAGGTCTCCCCGTCGATCACCACCTGCTTCCGGTACGAGTCCTGGGGACAGACGGGCGGGGGAACAGGCTCAGTCCCGCCCCCTCTCTGTGTCTCCCGCACTGCTCCCCGAACCTTCACCCCTTTCAGCTGTACCCTGGCCTCCCTCTTCTGCTGGTGGGACGCCTGTCCCGAGTCCCGAGTTACCTCCTAAACCCAAATCCGCCCCCACTACGAACCCAACCCCGACCCATCAGAAGGACGGACTACACCCGTCGAGTCTGGTTATTCTCGAGGGGTTAGGCGGCAGCGTAGCACAGTGGGTGAGGAACTGGGCTTGTAACCGAAAGGTCATACGTTTGATTCCTGGGCAGGACACTGCCGTTGTACCATTGAGTACTTAACCTGAATTGCTTCAGTATATATCCAGCTGTATAAATGGATACAATGTAAAATGCTTTGTAAAAAGTTGTGTAAGTCGCTCTGGATAAGAGAATCTGCTAAATGCCTGTAATGTAATGGTTCTTCCTATTTTTGCCTACCAGCAGTCTGTCTGTGCCATTGCCACCCTAGACTGACTTCCTCAGGGGGTCTTGGGCTGGGGTGTTATTTTGAGAAGTATCATGACAGAAGTTCTACGAGATGCACTTGACTTTATACATAAATGTAATCTGAATTTGATTTGAGCTGTGCTGCTTCCCCGTATGGTGCTTAGTCTCAGTCAAGTTGTTGTCTTGTTCCCAAACGCTAACCTCGATGGTGGGGTCGTACTCGTCGACGAAGTGGTTCTGGATGAGCTGGATGGTCAACGCGCTCTTGCCCACGCCACCGGCGCCCACCACAACGAGCTTGTATTCGGTCATTCCTGAGAAGAGATGGGTTGGTACAGTAACATTAACATAACAACGAAAACAGGCCATTCAGCGCTACAATGCTCTCTATTTTCCTACCACTAATGTGTACCTAGTGTTCGGTTTACCTGCAGACTAGATAGTATCTGTCACCGAAATCAAGCCTGGTCTTGAAAACCCCAGAGTTTCTGCCTCTACTACATGACCTGGCAAGTTATTCCACACAGTGACTATTCGCTGTGTGAAAAAAATTATTCCTGACGTCTGTGCGGAACTGACATTTCACTAATTTCCATTTATGCTCCCTCGGTCAACTAACAGAACTCAACCTGAATAATCTCTTGTAATTAACTTTGTTAATCCCTTTAATGAATTCAAACGCTTCAATCAAATCGCCCCAAGGTCTGCGATAACGTTTTATTCACAGCACGAACTGCGTGAAGTGCTAAAGCCAATTCATCAAAAAGGCTAACACCGTTAATTACAGCATGTTTTTAGTTATAACCGCAAATCAGTACTCATGTCAGTAAAAGGAGTGCCACTTTACAATCGTGTATTTATGTGACCACGCATTGGCCTTGAATTGGCAATCCCCAAACATACCGCCGGTAAAATGACCCGTACATGTTCCGAACACATACATTAGCCTAGACTGATCAACAACTCGCGAGCTGGCTATTTCAACAAGCGTCACTATCTAGCTAGTTGGTAACAATAAGAATCAAACGGCAAAATAGCAGTGAACATGGGCTTTGACTGACCCAGTTCTAGCTGCTAGCCCATACATTGAATGAAGACGCTTCGGTCGCTAGCAAGCTGCTAACTAGCTTAACACGGCAAGTCAGCTGGTATGCTACCCTGCACGCCCGACAGCCATGCCGCACAGATACGGATCTTACCGTGATTTAAGGATGTACAAAACGGCTTCGCTCGACTTTCAAAAATCAAAGGTATGCAATGACAAAAACGGATTAGCTACCGGTGCGGCTAGCTAGGCTCATAGCCCAGAACAATTTCCTCTTTGGCTAGCAAACGTAAATCCAGGAAAACAACTGACGGTGCTGACTGGTTTTCTCAAACAGCTATCGAATCACTTTAAATTATATATACACAGTAATAATCGCAGAAAATAATATCAAATAAAATTGGACAAATATGCAGTAATTCCAGTAAAATCTAAAAGTGAGAGTCGGTTTCCGAGTAAATCTCTTCAGTCTCCATTGTGGGTGAATAGGGGCGGCACCCTGTCGCATAGCCAGTCAATTGCCTAGAATGCAGCGAAGCGCAATCGCCAATTCAAGCACAGCGCACGGTAATTAAGATGGACATTGAGGGAAACCAATCAGCGCTGTCAAATTACTTCCCTTTAATCCCACCCATTGTCCCTCCCATTTTACGTCTTTTCACCAAAACGCTTAACACGGCGTTTGGGCGTGGTCAGATTAAGTAAATCGCTTTTTGTGATTTACTGACAGGGGAAAATATCCAATCGTGACTGCTGCGGGCGCGAGGGAACGCCCTTGAAATGCATATAGTATTTCATGTGGGGATACATGTAGGCTATGCCTCCAAAAGCAAAATTTTTTTAAAATTTGTTTTATGATCTCAATAATTTAGCCTACGATCATCTGCAATCCATTGAAGGGCGTCTGCTGGAACTCCCCCACACGCACACACGCATATGCATGATCATTCACAGTTGTTGGAGACTCTTGACAAGGACACAGTGACAGCCTATAACAATTACCGTTCTTCTTCACTTCGTGTGATATAAATTAATTGTTTTGTTACGGCCAATTACTTCCTTGTCACTTCTTACACTTTCAGAGTGTATCGTGAAACCCCGGGGGCACTTAATGGGTTTGCATAAATTGCATCTGCCTTTTGAATGCTTCTTGTTTTACAACATTCAGAAGGCAAAGCGCCACAAATCATTTCACAAAGAGGGAGGCCGGATATTTCTAACAAATTTCAAATATGAATCCCTGGACTTCACCCCCCATTGTAGATAAAAGCATCCAATGTGCAGTTTGGTAAGTATATTATGTACATAATCAAATGTGTGGACGCAAAGCTATCATGTCAAACTGAAGTTCAAAGCACCTTGTAAGCCGCTCTTGATCGTTGCGTTTTCCAAATGTAAAAGTAGGATGCTGAATTATCGAGCCCCTTTTACGGTGTATGATACTTAATTTTTCCACTAGATGGTGCTGACCATTCCCTGAAAGATCATCATTGGTTGTGTACCCATGCCCGTGTCTGTCTCTGTGCCATACTAATGACAGTTTTCCCAAGCGTGCCTCACTCCCCCTTGCCGGTGTTTTTTTTTTTTTTCCATATTAGTCACTGAAACTTTTTCATTAGTTGTCAGCCTACAGTATAAATGTAATATCTGCTCATATATATGCTCATTTAGCACTGCTTCTGAAAAGGGGTGCCACATCCACAGGGGAGGACAGTGCTGTGCAGTATATGGGTACTGATACAGGAAGAGGCGGTTCTGTGTCCTGTTTGCCCCCAGCCAGCCTGTCAGAGCAGAGCCTTGCCTTTTATTCAGGACCTGCAGTTCTTCAGGGCGTGATCCCTGCCCCTCTGACCCCCCCTCCCCTCTGTTTCTCTCTCTCTCTCTCTCTCTCTCTCTCTCTCTCTCTCTCTCTCCCTCTCTTCCCCTCTCCTCCCACAGCGTGCATCTGTTCACCTCGCTAATCTTTGCCTAAATTCACTGAGATAATCCTTGATCCATCTGCCAGGGAGAGGAAAAAAGCGAGGGATCGCATGAACGCTGTTATTGACTGAGCACTACTGTACGCTTCTCTGACCCGTGGAAAAGGTAGCAATGCTGACCGCACACTGTCTGAATGGACAATACCAGGCAGCCTGTTAATATGATACTCACTCATTCACTGCTGTATACAGTACTGACTGCACCACTTTTACCTGACATAGCTCCTCTTAAACAGCCGCAGTCATACAGGATACACATCATATACACAAATTCTATAAACATTTCTGAATGGAAAATCAGGAGTATTGTACTTTGTGCTTTAAACTTTTTCCATTTATATTTCTAATTGTTTTTATTTTTGCTATCTTTCAATTGTCTGTGAAAGGTGCTTATTAATAATAATAATAATAATAATAATAACAATCATAATAATAACAACAACAACAAAACAATACAAATTTTATTAACATTGTTATTATCATTATTGATAATAATAATAATAATAATAATAAAAACAATATAAATTCAATTTGTATTATTAGCAACACAGTGTCTCTTCATGCACTGTTTATTTGACATCCATTATTTTGTCTATCCTTCTCTGTCTCTCATAGTAGTGGTTTTTCACATTATTTCATATAAAAGAACACAACTTGTGTGTACAAATGTGTGTGTACTGATTGCCTGAGTAAGGAACTGGAATGGCATGTGCAGTAACAGATGAATAAAGGGTAGCCTCCCACGTTCTGTGTTCCATTCTCCACTGTGCTCAGCCTGGCCCCAGCTGGTATTGAAACTGCCGTTCTCATCTCTCTTTTTTTTTTAAAAGTCCATCCTTCTAGAACATTTGTGGCTGTGAGCGGCCACACACGGCCCCGTCTGTAGGGGGACAGGTTTGTCACGACACCACCCTGTTATTTGTCAGCGTGCTCCTGGGCTGATTATTCGGTGAACGTCAGAACAGTGCGCCGCTTTCTCAGCTCAGCTTGTGTTGTGGTGTAACAACCCGGACCTCCTTCCCCATTCTGTAACCTAAACCAACACGCCATGCTCTGGCCAGCTGCTAACCAACCCACACCACTCTCTAACCATCTGCTAAACAACCCACACCGCACTCAAACCAGCTGCTAACCAACACACACCATGCTATAACCAGCTGCTAACCAACCCACACCATGCTCTAACCAGTTGCTAACCAATCACCAACCCACACCAACCCTCAGTGAGAGATGCAATTCACAGACAGGTGCTGACTCAACAAAGGCTCAGTGTCTGCGCACAATTTTAAAATGTTTAACCCAAAATAATAATAATAATAATTATTATTATTATTAGTGAACATCTATGGTCAAAGGCATTTTGGCACTAAACTTCCCATGTGGAATATTTGCATTAGCTCAGTGTCACATGGACATATGGACGTATTCCTTCTTTTGAGCATTCATCCAATAACATGGCAACAGAAATAAACCAGAATAAAACTGCCCATGGCTAACAGTGACGTAGACGGTGACAATAACAACAGGAATGTATGTACACATTTCTTCTTCTTTATTTTACACAGGGATCTTTTAACATGTATCTATTTTATACATAAACTTAATTCATCCTTTTGCATGAATATTTATATATCTTTTTACATAGTGTATTTTCCACAAATTCATAGCTTTGGAAAAAATATAACAAAAAAAATAACAAAAAAGACAAATAAAACCAAGAAAATAAACAGACCAAAAAAAAAAAAGAAAAAAAAAACAAAACAAAAAAGACAACAGCAACAGTGACAACAGGAATTTAAAGAAGTAATATAATTATTCAATCCTGTCGTTGATAGTACAGGAAAATATGTGTCTTAACGGTTTGCCTGTTTTCATACTCCAGTTTAAATCACATTCTAAGCTCCTCTGTGTTTGTTTTTGTATGCGGATATCTACTGCAAATTAACAGACAATAAGCATAATAATGGCAATTGTAAAAAGTAAGTATACACATCCTTTACAATCTAAAACACCTAAAGAAACACAGTTGGAACAGGTTTGGGGGGGGGGGGGGGTGAGAGAGAGCTCATGGGGGGAGAAAACCAGAATGTCAGAGATGACTGTGGTGGACTCAGGGCATGGTGAAAGGCATTTGGCTCCGCCCCTACGACACAGTGACCAATCAACATCTTCGCCACAGATTCTCTAGACCATATCAGATGCTCAGCTTTGCGTTCTTAACCCTGAAACACCCAAGGTTTTGTCTCAGTAGAACTTCCCAAAGCTGAGACATTCACATTTGATGCAGCTTTCGAAATTCATCAAGGGGCATGGCCAAGTGTAATTCTGCGGCCAATGGACGTTCTGTACTAAACTATAGCCCCAGAAACTCCTGTTACCAACAGAACATCCTGTAGCTATGAAGCATGTTGGCTAGAAAGAGCAGAGAAGATGAGCGTCTGGTGTGTATAAAGAATCTGTGCCTGCATCCCACTGAAAACTGCTGATGCCACTTCGTGTCAAGATTGACAGACGCTGATCCTGCCCAGGAGATCTCTTAAAAAAGTGCAAACAGACCAGTGGTACGGTTCTTAGAATTGTCAGTGACTAAATTGAGCAAATAGCGTTTTATTACTTGCCTCACTGCAGACGTGAAACGATATATACAGCTTTGCTTTGGCAGTGGAAATATTGTACGCAACGCTTGCAAAGCTGTGCTTCACAGTTGCATTATTTGTGCGGCATTGTTCCAGTCTCCATGACAACCTACCACGGTAACAACACTACGGCGAAAAAATTATCTCTCCATCAATAACGAGTCTCTTCCCAGGACAACACGCTCTAATACTAGTATAATAAAACCATGTGAGGATTCTCCAGTATCATGCAAAGTTTAAGTGATTGTTTACAGAGGATAACTACCACAGCACAGGGCACATAGACTGTGTTGGCCTGTGCTTGCCTGTGTTTCTCGCCTCCCTTTCCCATTGGTGGAGGAACGCACTGATCTGACATGACTCCTGTCTCACTTTCACAAATTCTTCATTTGGCCCCATTTTTTAATTCACAATATACGCTTATGTCACTAAAAAGACATTTACATGAAGGTGCTGCAAACATTTGTATCAATCCATACAAAGGTTCTGTGACAATTTTATCGATCAATTGATCCTGCTGACATTCAACGGATGCCAAATAATGATGGAACAGAGCTGGAAGTTTTTTTTTTTTCCAGCAGTGTACTTACAATACAGTGTAAAATGTAGAAATTGCTCGGATATGACACAATCCAATATACGGCAAAAAATGTCAAATATCCATCCTCACCGTTAGTGCACTAGACTCACTACCGAGCACCTGGGAGACAGCGAACATCAATGGCACAGGCAGCGATGACATTTCACTATTGAGGAATTATACAGACTAAGTGCAATGCATTCTGGAAGCGTCACGTGGGTTATCGTTCATGGCCGATCTGCAAACGCCATTTTGTACGAGAGCCCAAGCAGTAAACTGATGTCTATCTGAAGTATGCCTGTAGGTTTCAGTGCGCGTTTGGAATGGGGGGAAACCGACACCTTCAGACAGGAGCGGCCCGGGACCTCAGGCCAAAGCGGGGGACGGGAAGAGTGGGTTTTGGCCGCGGAAATTTAGGATTCAGGCAAACGAACAGCGTGTGGTGGGAATGTCATGCTGCCGAATCTCCAGCAGCATGGACACTGCACTATTGAACACACACAGACACACACACGTACACATGTACAAACACGCACACACACACACACACACACAGGACATCATGGCCATGATGTATAATGTATAATGTAGTCCTATAAAGGAAGAAAAACCTATAGGTCCACAGGATCCCACAGCCTCACAGTTAGAAGCAAGTTCAAGTCAGCGATTGAAAGTCTCTAAAAATTTCTCTATAAATTTTTACAGTTATCTCAAACTGATTTGGTCATAGTTAACACGTAGAACACCAACCCAGCGGATCGAACGATAAATAAGTTTTCAGCACATGCTCACACGCTGAACGCGCACGCACAATTGCAAACCACACCCGTCATCCTGGTCCTTATTGCTGCTTCCCAGCCCCGCAAAACTGCTGCTGCTGGATCGTCCGGCTCGTCTTAGTCTCGCATTCTTTATTGCTCGTCACGTTCTCCCGTTCAGCTTTAAAACCTGTTGGCACGTTTGAGGTGTTTTCGCGCTTGCCTTCAGAACAGGACGGGACCTCGTCTCGTCGCAGATCTGCATGCGAACGCCTTCCACTCGAGGTGACGCGCACAAAAGGTTTAACAGACACTCCATAAAGCAGCGCGCTGGCATTAATTATCATTTAAAGCGCTACTCGACGGTTTTTATGGCCGCTGTTTGCTTTCCCTCGCACGAATAACGCCTAACAGCTCTATGATGATCACTGTCAAAGGTCACGGAACATGTGACGCTGAACATCAGTGATGGCCTGTTATACAACGCTCGTGGATCATGTCCGGACATGTTCCTGGGCTATTGTGTGCACTATTAAAGGGTTTATGAATATTACAGCGTGGTTATGAATGCCAAAAACATTTTTTGTTGTATGTCAGCATGAACTCCATTAAAGGGCTTTAAAAAAAAAAACATAAATGAAGAAATAAAAATCATACTCCACCAAGGTCACATCAGGGGATATGTTTACCAGAGTAGGGACTGAATGCTCCTGTAAAGATTTAATTCTGACCTCAGTGAAATGTATCAGTGGAATAAAGGTTTGAGAGAGACCCCACCCTGCAGGACAATTATAAATTACAGCACCAATAATGGATTTACCCAACGAGTGTGTGTGTGTGTGTGTGTGTGTGTGTGTGTGTGTGTGTGTGTGCGTGTACGTGTGCGTGTGCGTGTGTGTGTGTGCATGTGCGTGTGTGCGTGTGTGTGCGTACACATTAGTAATTATTGGCATCTGTGCCTGAAAGATGAGCTTCAGGCCAGAAAGAGCGTGGCTACAACACAGTGGGCGTATACTTCTTTTTTTTTACCGATATTTAAGAAGGCAATTCCTTCGCTCAAAATTCACAGAAACATTGTGTAAACATACACTGCAATCCCAAGCACAAGCACAAGAAGCTCACTCTATCAGTGGAAGGGACCAAAACACAAATACTGTAAATCACAGGGAGAGCAGAACCTGCACACTCGCACAGATTCTCAGTATACACACATACACACAAACCCCACATACACGTGTATAAATGAATACACACCTTCGCACATGCACACACACACACACACACACACACACATACAAACACATACCCACAGACACGCACATTCACACACACACACACACAAACACACTCAGGCTATCTATGGCTGTTTTTTCCCCCATTGTTTTCTCTCCCGCTATACGTTTTCTCTCACTTCACATCTTTCCATCCAGCTTTCATAGCCCAGCTCAGTCTCATCCTCTTTAACTATCCAACCATCCCCCTTTCTCCCTTCCTTTCTCCCTCCCTCCTTCTTTCACCTCCTCTCTCCTCCCCGCTCCTTCGCTCTACATCAGCTCTCTCTGCGCCTCCCCGCTGTACAGGTAGCTGTTGTACCCCGGGGGCTGCACATACTCCTCCGTTTTGTCCCAGTCTGTGACCCACCCTCCTCCTCCTCCTCCTCCTCCTCCACCTCCTCCTCTTCCTCCTCCTCCTCCTCCCCCGCGGTTGGTGCCCACGTTGGGCTGGCTCAGAGCCCCGTACTGCCCCCCCCCTCCGCTGCGGTACATCTCCTCCGTGGCGTCGGCCAGCTCGTCCTCGTCCAGGATCCCGCACTTCTCCTCGCTGGTGTCCTCGATGTCCGCCCACGGCTGCTTTTCACCAGAGGCGAAGATTCCTGGAACACAGAGAGTGGTCACCTCAACCGGAGCATAGAGACCGGTCACCTTAACCATAATACAGAGACCGGTCACTTTAACCATAATACAGACCGGTCACCTCAACCGGAGCATAGAGACCGGTCACCTCGACCAGAATACAGAGACCGGTCACTTTAACCGTAATACAGACCGGTCACCTCAACCAGAATACAGACCAGTCACCTCAACCGGAACATAGAGACCGGTCACCTTAACCGGAGCATAGAGACCGGTCACCTTGACCATAATACAGACCAGTCACCTCAACCGGAGCATAGAGACCGGTCACCTCAACCAGAATACAGAGACCGGTCACTTTAACCATAATACAGACCGGTCACCTCAACCAGAATACAGACCAGTCACCTCAACCGGAGCATAGAGACCGGTCACCTGAACCAGAATACAGACTGGTCACCTCAACCAGAGCACAGAGACCGGTCACCTCGACCAGAATACAGACCGGTCACCTCAACCAGAATACAGACCGGTCACCTCAACCAGAATACAGACCGGTTATCTCAACCAGAACACAAAGACCAGTCACCTCAAGCAGTACACAGAGACCGGTCACCTCAACCAGAACACAGAGCCCGGTCATTAGAGCCCAATAGCTCACCTGGGGATTCACAGGGCAGACTGAACCTGAAGAAGGGGGGAAAAAAAGCAGAAAATACACACCGTAGAAGACCACACCTCCGTAATGAACGAGGGAAGCGATGAGAAAGACATACTGCCACTCCTCTCGTGTCTGAGACCAGAACAGAAAGACAGAGGAGTAGTTAAAAGATTGGAGAGCTGAACGCAAAACAACGCAGTAGTAACAGCGTTCATAAAAACGAGTCGTACAAGAGCCAGTTCACGTATATGATATTATTAGGTTTTGTTTTTTCTGGACTTGATGTCACACAACACATGGGGCACAGTCAGTGACGAAGCACATGGATGCACTGAGCTTGGCTATTGAATGTCGGTGTTATCGTGACCAGAGGCGAGGAGCGCACAGCTCCAAGCGCACGGCACAGGTGGAAAATGGGCTGGATTATGCTGAAAATATTATTGGTGGGTGTGTTGCTGGAAGATTCAATCATAGCCAATCAAATGAGCTCTTTTTATTCCCTTTAAGAGCAATGCGCTTCATGTCCCCGAGTACTGCAAATTTCCATCATCTACCACTGCAATGGAAGAAGGCTTTAGCCATCAGAAGAAGCTTGTAGAGTTCTTGTGTAGGAGATGTAGAGTAGGGCTGTCAGTCCTTCCAAAACATTTGAACGAATCTCATAAATAAGAAATTAATTCAAATTTTCTACTGTTAAAATTGAAATGAAGCATTGCCTTAATGTATCACTGTCAATGGCCCGATTTTAATTTCTCATTAAACTTTAAATAGCTTGAATAGCTGTGATGGTGTGGCATTGTGTTGAGTAGCTGTGATGGTGTGGCATTGTGTTGAGTAGCTGTGATGGTGTGGTGCTGTGTTGAATAGCTGTGTTGTGTTGCTGTGATGGTGTGGTGCTGTGTTGAGTAGCTGTGATGGTGTGGTGCTGTGTTGAATAGCTGTGTTGTGTTGCTGTGATGGTGTGGTGCTGTGTTGAGTAGCTGTGATGGTGTGGCATTGTGTTGAGTTGCTGAGTTCAGTAGTGGTGATGGTGTGATGCTGGGTTGAGTAGCTGTGTTGAGTAGTTGTGAAGGTGTGGCACTGTGATGAGTAGCTATGTTGAGAAGCTGTGATGATGTGTTGCTGTGATGGTGTGGTGCTGTGTTGAGTAGCTGTGTTCAGTAGCTGTGATAGTGCTCTGTATACCTTGTGTTTGGTCATGGCTCCAACTATGAGAGGACACACCATGCCTGACAGAGTGCCCACTCCATTGGAGATCCCCATGAGGATGCTAGCGTAGCGGGGAGCGATGTCCAGGTGATTCACATTGAACCCTGGGAGATGGAGGAGGAAGTCAGAACCAGTCTGCTGTACACGACCACCAACGCATGGGCCAATCAGAAGAAGGCATGAGAGAGAAACAGCATGAATGTATCTACACAGATGGCCTTCAGATGGTTGTACCATTTTTACAAAAGAACTACTGGTCTACATACAGCATGTCAGTATCCTAACAGTAAGCAAAGCTCATTGCTTTACTGTACCGAGGCAAACAGCAATGTAGAACTAAGTATTATAAAGTTCATTCACCATCCATTAGGTAAAAAACTAAATAAGACTTTAGGCAATAGAAGAGATGAAGTGAACCATATTAAGGGTTAACACTACACTGTTGTAGTGTCTATGTGCTGACCTCGGTAGCGCGGGTTGGTGAGTTTATCCAGCTTACTTTTCTTTCTTTATACCAGCATGTTTAAAAAGCTTTTGGCACGCACAGCAGACCATGAAATGCTATTAAACACAATTT
Source organism: Anguilla anguilla (assembly GCF_013347855.1). Taxonomy (NCBI): domain Eukaryota; kingdom Metazoa; phylum Chordata; class Actinopteri; order Anguilliformes; family Anguillidae; genus Anguilla; species Anguilla anguilla. The sequence continues at coordinate 16,491,878 of NC_049217.1, forward strand.
AGATTGTGAGCCAGTATAGACAAAGAGTGTGGAAGAAGACAGGCATTTGATCCACGTGTGTCCTAATCTTTAACTTGCCAATAAACGTGAGCCTTGCCCTTTTTCTTCACACACTCAGTTTATCGAGTCCGTTTAAGGGGTTGCTGAACTCGCCGAAGGAGTACTGCATTCAATTAAAATGAAAAACATATTTTCATTGGTTGGCAAAGATAGGCGCTGATTGGCTCACGGCCCTCGCGTTTCCGTACCTGAGATGGCAAAGCCGCTGAAGCCGACAGCCAGGACCAGGAAGGATATGGCCACGCCCTTCGTGTGGGAGAAGCCCACCACGAGCAGCAGGGTGGCCTCCATTCCAAACCCTGTGACCCAAACACAGCAACGGCGAGAAATCACTCAGTACCCAACACACAGCTTTACAGCGTTCAGAGCAGAGTTTGGCTCAGCTGCAATGTAATGAGGTGCAGGTAACTGCCAAAATAAAGGAAATGCAGACCAGGGTCCATCTCTGTGAACCTACCAATGGACTGTTCTTGATGAATTACCTCAAGATTGATATTCAATATAGATTGATATTCATAGCTAACTGATTCAGTCGCCTAAGAATTTAACTTTGCATATCGAACCAATTCACTGACATCACTGTCAAGGAGTACGTGCTCTCAACCACGCTTGCTCCTCGTTGATGATATCTGTTCCTTCCCTACCAACAGCACTTTAGGCACTGTTCCACATGAAGCATCAGCAAGTTCAGCAGTCTTAGTCACGGAAGCATCTGGTGAATGTTCCCCAACAACCACCGCGCTTCAAAATGTCACTGAGATCTCTTCTTCCAGCCATTGTAGCCAAAATGGCCTCCAACTGGGCGCAGTATTTTTAAACGCAACCGTGAGCATGCTGGGATGCTAATTGCTTGATAAACCCAGGAACCGCACCTGTGTGAAAGCACATGCTTTCAAAATACTTTGTATCCCTCATTGCTCAAATTTTTCCTTTATTTTGGCAGTTATCTGTAGAAGGGAACAGGGATGGAGATGTGATCAAGATGCCAGTCAGACATGAAGCAAAACAAGAAGCGGCAAGAAGCATTGCGTTTTGAGGGCTTTATCAAGAGCCATAAATATTTTGTTGTTGAAATGGTTCTGTCACCCTCCAACAGAGCTTCCCAGTGTTACTGTACAGTAAAATGCAGGTTCAATCAGGCATACGGTTTGTGCTTAGCTTAGCATTGCCCCGGTTGGACTATTGATGTCCAGACAGCTGTAAAACAGTAGATGTAGAAGCTACATGTTGCAACTATTTGAGCTGAGCATTTAGATATGATATATGTGATATAGTAGCATAATTAAATACAGTATGTACATGATATGTGCAACACACTAGTAGACCTGACTACCTTATGTACATGATATATGTCAGGGCTGCCCAACCCTGTTCCTGGAGATCTACCTTACTGTAAGTTTTCATTTCAACCCTAATTTGGCACACCTGACTCTACTAATTAGCAGTTAAATAAGATCACTAGCTGTAGAATGAGTTGTGCTTTGTTAGGGTTGGAGTGAAAGTCTACAGGATGGTAGATCTTCAGGAACAGGGTTGGGCAGCGCTAATGTACAGTATGTGATATATCAGCGGAGGTCCTTATTCAGGCGCCCTCTCCTCTCTCACCTCCGCAGTTCATGAGCTTCCGGACGTTGGTGGTGGTCATGAGGCCGCGAGTCCGCAGGAAGTCAGCTAGCTGCCCGCCAACGGGCACGACGATGGTCATCACCAGGTGGGGCAGGGCGGACACCAAACCCACCTGGGAGACAGAGAGAGAGAGAGAGGGAGAGAGGGGGGGAGGGAGAGGGGGGGGGAGAGAGAGAGAGGGACAGAGAGAGAGAGAGGGAGGGGGAGAGAGAGAGGGGGGGACAGAGAGAGAGAGGGAGGGGGAGAGAGAGAGAAAGAGAGAGGGAGGAAGGGAGGGGGAGGGAGAGAAAGAGAGAGAGAGGGATGGAGGGATAGAGCAAGAGAGACAGAGAGAGGGAGGAGGAGAGGGAGAGAAAGAGAGAGGGGTTGAGAGACCGCATGAGAGAGAAAGGGAGAGAGAGAAATATACTGAAATTTGCATGGAGTTCTTTGAAAAAACAAAAACAATAATACTTCCAAATTTTGCCATACTTCCGAATGAACAAAAATGACCCATCCTACTGGGTGAAGAACATTAGCCCCGCTAGCTGTGCTTTATGTGACAACCTGTCATCAATACAGAAGCGCAATGAGTGTCATGTCACAGGATGGTTGTTCCAGCCCACCACATCGCTCTTACAGTCAGAGACATGTTGGCGCAAACCTACTCCATCATGGTGCTTATTCGCTTCTCTTAAACCCTGTCAAGAATCTCGTCCGTCTCACCTTGCTGATCTCGAACCCGAAGACTTCCTCGAAGTAGGCTGGCTGGCTGATGAGCAGCAGGTAGAAGGTCCAGCTTCGGCAGAAGTTGGCCACGATGATGGCGTACACCGGCATGGAGGTGAAGAAGTGTCTCCAGGGAGTCTTGAACTTCTGCACGCGGAAGGAGGTGACACGCTAACACACAGCGCCTAACAAACGGGACTACGGCACGGAGAAGATTCGGGACTGAGCTCAGAGGTGGCCGAGATGGGAATGTCGGGACGGAGCGAAACTTGGGCTGAGACAGTTGTTTTTCTGCTTTTGCTTCCTGTTTTGGTTTCTCGAAACGATTCGGACGTTTTGGACATTTGGGCCCAATCTGGCTGAAGCAACTGCTTTAACACATTGAGATGCTACTTCCTGTGTGCTTTCTTTGGTTGTGACTTTTCTGTCAACTGCCTCCAGTCTTTCTGTGTATTCTGCCAACTCCTGAAAATTTTAGACAAACTGTTTGCAATACTTAAGAGCTTATTTTTCTCAGCAGGTCTGGTTGTTAATGTTTCAAGGAAACACAGTGACTGGTAGAGCATTAGAACCCTATGCTTAGGCTTGGGGGGAGACAGGGAGACATGCCACGCTCAATATTTTCTTATGAATTGGTCCCTAGTTAGCATTCCTGAGAGACTCAACGTTTGACTAGGTGAGACTAGGTGGCCAACAGTGTGTTTCCCCAAAGCTGGTCTTGTAACCTAAAGGTCACGGGTTCGATTCCCAGGTAGGACAACTGCTGTTGTACCCTTGAGTGAGGTACTTTACCTGCATTGCTTCAGTATATATCCTACTGTATAAATGGATGCGATGTAAATGCCATGTAAAAGTCGTGTAAGTCGCTCTGGATAGGAGCGTCTACTAAAGGCCGGTAATGTAATGTGAAATGTTTGGTGTGAAATCGACTTTTAATTTTTAATGTTCTTTTAACTGAAATGGAGCATGTTTAGGCAGCTCTGTGTTCATGACTCATGTCTGTTTGAATTAGCACTGAGGACTGAGGTGTGAGCGTACAGCCATCGCAGCCCTGTCTTTGGGCCTGGCAGTCTGTTACTGAGTAAATAAGCCAAAGGGAGAGAGAGAGAGAGAGAGAGAGAGAGAGGGCAGAATGGAGGAGCACCTGCAGGGGGTTCACCAGGCCCGCCGACTCGCCGATGGCTTCCTCGATGTACTTCCTCTCCTCCGGGGTGATGGTGGGATGGGCGGCCGGGCTCTCGTAGGACACCAGGACCCAGAATAGGTACCAGAATATCCCAAAACTGCCTGGGAGAGGGAGGGAGAGGGGGAGGGGGGCGGAAGTACAAACAGGAAGTGGGGCGGGTGGACGAGTGGGGTGGGGCAACAAAAAGAGACGCAAATACGGTCAAAGGAGGTCCACACAGGGCCAAAGGAGAGCAGTGATGTGGCTCACGGTGGCCAGTGATTGGCATGTACGCTAGCTCTAATGTGCTAATGCACCACATGTTCTAATACTTCAGACTCAGGCGTAAAACCACTCTGCCCGGTCTTTATCAGCAAGGACGGGTTAAACCTGCTGGAATTTGTTTAGCAAGAAGGTCAGTGGAGGGAAAGTGTTGGTCTGGTACTAATTCTGTCTGCTGCATTAGTTGTCATGTCATATAACCAACAGTAGTGGTGCTTTACTTTCTGTCTGTAATGAACTCGGTAATGTTGTAAAAGATGGTGTTTTGTATTTCAGTGCTGATCGACAGTCACTAACCGTAGACATAGAACACAGAAGACCACCCTGTGTACTGGACAAGCACCCCAGCTAATGGCATAGCTACCACAGCCCCAGCATAGGACCCTGAGAGAGAGAGAGATAGAGAGAAAGTTCCAGAAACAGCAGACAGCATTAAAACAGCGGTGTACTGAACAGACAGAGGAACACTGGTGAGAACAGTCGCTCTGGCAGTAGTTGCAGCTCTAGTAAGGGCAGCAGTATCACAGCAGAGGATTACAATACAAGAACACAAGCTTTTATGGGATTTTGTAGAACAACTGGTGGACGGCTCACCACAAAAGGCAGTTGTAGCCAATCGGCTTCTCTCAAGAGGCGGGGCCCATTTGGCCCAAATCCCATGGCATGCTGGGTAAGACACCCCCTGAAGCACAGAGGCACATATTACAGTATCTCCCATCACACACACACACACAACGCACACACACATATTACAGTACCTCCCATCACACACATACACACACGTGCAGGCACACACACACACACATGCACACACACTCATACACACTCACACACACGCACACTCACACCACCCCACCCCCCCCCACACACACACACACCCCACAGTACCTCCACAAGCCCCTGGCATATCCTGATCATGATGACGCAGCCGTAGTGGACTCTGGCTGCTGACGGGATCAGCATATTGAGAACGGAGGTGGCCACGATGGCGAAGCCAAACACTCTGTGGGGCGCGGAGAGACGGAGACGAACGAGTCTTAGCGGCGTCAGAGAAAGCCGTCACAAATACCCCTTACCCTCAGACACTCGCGTTTGACCCATTCGCGAACGGCCTATGAATGAACGAATCATTGTATTCATACAGCACTTTTCTAAACACTCTAAGTGCTTTACAGTTATGAGTGGGAGCTCACCTCGCCCACCACCAATGTGTAGCACCCACCTTGGGTGATGCACGGCAGCCATTTTGTGCCAGAACGCTCACCACACACATAGTTAAGGTAGAGAGGGAGAGAATTAAATGAATTTAGCCAATTAAATCAGGGGATGATTAGGTGGCAAGTTTGAGAGAACCAGGTTGGATATTTAACCAGGGCACTGGGGAACCCCCCTACTCTTAGCAACAAGTGTCATGGGGTCTTGTCATGAGCACAGTGAGTCGGGACCTCGGTTTAACGTCTCATCTGAAAGACGAAATCTCCAACAGCACAGTGTCCCCCTCATTGAACTGGGGCATTGGGGTTTATTCGACCAGAGAAAAGATTGCCCCCTGCTAGCCCACCAACACCACTTCCAGCAGCAACTTAGTTTTCCCAGGAGCTCTCCCATACAAGTACTAACCAAGCCCACACTTGCTTAGCTTCAGCCATTCAAGTGCTGCCACGCTACTTTTTGTAAACTTCAAGCAGCACGTACAGTATATGAATCAGGTATATATGACAAAAGGAGCTTTGCTTAAAGCCAATGCGAGCAGGCGGGGGGCAAGAAGATTTAGGGAAGGGGTCGAGTGCCACCCTAGGCTACCCCCTTCCCTTCACCAGTGCTGCATAGTGGGACTGTAGCAGTGCACAACGAGTCCTGCATTGCAAATGAGCATGGCAACGTCCGCACTGTTCCAAGGACCAGGGCACTGTTTCATGGATCGGGATTACTGAGTTAGCTGGATAACTGCACTGAGTAAAACCATGAAGCAGGATTACTGAGTTAGCTGGATAACTGCACTGAGTAAAACCATGAAGCAGGATTACTGAGTTAGTTGGATAACTGCACTGAGTAAAACCATGAAGCAGGATTACTGAGTTAGCTGGATAACTGCACTGAGTAAAACCATGAAGCAGGATTACTGAGTTAGCTGGATAACTGCACTGAGTAAAACCATGAAGCAGGATTACTGAGTTAGCTGGATAACTGCACTGAGTAAAACCATGAAGCAGGATTACTGAGTTAGCTGGATAACTGCACTGAGTAAAACCCAGAACCCTTCCAAATCTGGAACACAGACTGAAGTAAAAAGAGCTGCTCCAGGTTTTACTCAGTGGAGTTATCCAGCTAATTTACTAATTTTGCTTTGTGAAATACTCCCAAGATTTAATTGATTATCTGAATATATATGCAGTCTGAATCAAAGGTCATGGGTGGGCCCACAGCCCTAGATACAGGGAGTGCTGAACACCTCTGAGCCAAAGAGCCAGCAATCCCAGAGTGCATTGCCCCACAGTGTTCGAAAACAAACGGTCGTTTACATGTTTTTTTTTTCCACCAGAGTTTCCCTTCCCAGTAACTTCTCCCACCAGCCTAAAAAAAACCGCTGATGAAGCAAGGCTGACCTGTTGGCCGCGAATTTCTGGCAGATGAATCCGCCGGGGATTTGGGTGACGATGTAGCCCCAGAAGAAGGACCCGTGGATCATCCCCACCGTCTCCGGATCCCAGGTGAACTGGGAGGCCTGGGACAGAGGGAGGGGCGGGGCTCGTAAAAAAAACAAAAAAAAAAAAAAAAAAAACACAAGCCGTGCGTAACAAGGAGGAGGAGGAGGAGGCCGGAGGCGGGAAAAGACCAGGGGTTGCAGAGGAGGGCGGCAGTGCAGTATAATGGTTAAGGAACTGGTCTTGTAACCTAAAGGTCACAGGTTCGATTCTCAGGGTTGTACCCTTGAGTGAAGTACTTCACCTGCATAGCTTCAGTATATATCCAGCTGTGTAAATGGATGCAGTGTAAAATAAGGCGTTCTGGATGAGAGCGTCTGCCGAATGCCCGTGATGTAGCGGCACTCACCACCAGCACCTCCTTGTCGCCGTGGTAGACGGTGTGGTTGTTGACCATGCTGACGATGGCCACGCCCAGGTTGCAGCGGATGCCGAAGGAGATGCAGAAGCCCAGGCCGCTGAGGACGGCGATGATGTAGCGCCGGGGCAGGCCGAAGCAGGTGCAGTCCACCATGGGGAGCTCCCGCTCCTCCACCAGCTCGGGCCGGCCCTCCGCCGACAGCTCGATGGTCTCGCCATTGGCCTGGCGCTTCTCCAGGAGCCTGGGAGAGAGAGGGGGGAGAGAGGGAGAGAGGGAGAGAAAGAGAGGGGGGAGGGAGGGAGGGATAGAGAGAAAGAAAGAGAGGGAGAGAGAGAGAGGGGAGAGGGATAGAGGGGGAGGGAGAGGGGGGCAGAGAGAGAGAGTGGGAGAGAGAGAGAGGAAGAGCGAGATCTAATCAAGACTATCACGAAGCAGAATCAATACTTCCACCTCCTACCTGCTCCACAACCGTGACTAGCATGTCTTCTACCGACGTATCGCTTCCTGTAGCACATCTAACCCCATGATGGAAAGACACCAGTGAAAAACCACTAAACCCCCCCCCCCAAAACTCCTCACCCCAACCTTAATTAGAATCATTGAGTAACAACCAATATGAAACAAGTAATTAACAGGAAGAATCAGTAAGAAAGTTGGAAGAAACCAAGAAATTGTAGCAAATAAAAGGCACAGGGCATGCACCCCTCCCGAAACACCCTCCACCTCAGAGATGGAGGGGGAGAGGTAGAGAGGGGGAGAGAGAGAGTTGTTACGTTTGAAAGCCTCCTTATTCAACAATAAAAGTAAAACAGATCTTCAAAGACAGAAAGATATTGAGATAAAATACTCGGCAACAAAGAGGGTAAGAGAGGGAGTGGGGGAAGAGAGAGGGCAGGAAGGGAGAGAGCAATGGAGAGAGGTAGATAGAGAACGTGTGTGGGGCCAATTAGAGAGATAAAGAGGGAGAGAGAGGGAGCAGTCGAGAGAGAGGAAAAGAAAGAAGAGAGAGAGGGAGATTTAGCAGGTTCCCAGTGCAAAGAGAAATAGATGGAACCAAAAGAGGAGAGGCGTGCAGAGTTCACACAGCTGGATCGCTGCGTACCCATGATCCTTCAGGGTTTCGTGTTGGTGCGTGTTGTCAGAATCACTTTAATTGGCAGTAAAGCCGTGTGACTAATCGCACCCTCCCGAATTCTGTCATGCATGGACATTGCTTCCTTTGGCCTTCTGTACGGCTTCTGGTAGCAGTTTAAAATAGCTGTGGATCTATCGCATCCATCCTGCTCTCAGATCTGATAAAATGGCTGCCGTTTGTGCAGTATAACACTGATCTCTCAATCGGGCTGGCCTGGAATCAGACAACCGAGTTCCATTGCATTACAGGCATTTAGCAGACGCTCTTATACACAAATGTTTACACAGCATTTACATTGCATCCATTTGTACAGCTGGACATATACTGAAACAATGCTGGTAAAGTACGTTGCTCAAGGGTATAACGGCAGACTCCTACCTGGGAATCAAACCCGTGACCTTTCAGGTTACCAGACCAATTATACTACACTTTAGGTTACAAGACCAGCTCCTTAACCATTATACTACACTTTAGACTACAAGACCAGCTCCTTACCCATTATACTACATTTTAGGCTACAAGACCAGCTCCTTACCCATTATACTACATTTTAGGCTACAAGACCAGCTCCTTACCCATTATACTACATTTTCGACTACAAGACCAGCTCCTTACCCATTATACTACATTTTAGGCTACAAGACCAGCTCCTTACCCATTACACTACATTTTATGCTACAAGACCAGCTCCTTACCCATTATACTACATTTTAGGCTACAAGACCAGCTCCTTACCCATTATACTACATTTTCGACTACAAGACCAGCTCCTTACCCATTATACTACATTTTAGGCTACAAGACCAGCTCCTTACCCATTATACTACATTTTAGGCTACAAGACCAGCTCCTTACCCATTATACTACACTGCCGCTCGCAGTTTGAAGTCACGATGCGGGACAGGAGCAGCTGTCGCCCGTCGGGCCGCCCAGAGAGAGAGACCCGACCACCGCGGACGGGCCGGCGTCCAGAGCAGCACGCGCCTCGCCCACACGCCGTTCCCCTGGCAACCCCCGCTCTCTCTCCGAACACGCGCCGGCTGCGCCGCTCGCAGCTGACGCTAACGCGAACCGAAGCCTCCAGCTACGCCCGTATGGTCTCCCGCGTAACCCGACATCTGCCGAGGGGGAACTTCTCCGGAACTTTCTCCAAGAGCTCGCCCAACGCGCCTCGGACAGTTGTGGAGACGGACGCCGCCTCGCGCTCGTGTAGGTGCGTGTAAAGTGTGTGTAAATGAGCTGAGCCTGGGCCAAAGACCCTCTCACTGCTGCCTCCACACCTTTTAAAACAAGAGGGACACGGGTTCCGTTTAACGGAATTCTCTAATTTTATCAGGGCCTTGGCATCTCCTCTAAAATCTCATTAGCAAAACATGTTTTTTGAACTTGCTGAATGCAAGTTAACAATTGAGACCGTGCTACTGTTTTATTCAATGTTGTCTATTTTTTTTGTATCATTTTGTATAATTTCTTTATTTTAATTAATAATTTTATCCTGTAATGCGCTATTATTATTATTATTATTATTATTATTATTATTATTATTCAGCAGACTTGGGTCAAATAATCATTTCAAATATTTCATGGACATTCAAATACATTTATTTCCATTATTTATGTGCAAAATACATGCACAAATAAAATTATTTGTAAATACTTTATTGCAGATTATTTAATTTATTTGAAAGCATTCAAATATGAAACCCTTGAAACAATATGTCTGAAACATTTGTTATTTTATTTTCTGAGGTCATTTCAAATACTTTCAGTCGATTGTTGTCCATATGAGACTTGTAAATTATATTGGAAAAGGTATGAATTTCACTAAGATGTTATTTCAGATATTTTTATCCCCAAGCTTGGGGTGGGGGATGGGGACTGGTATTTAGAAATAGTTTAAGTTTCAATTTGTGTCTGACTACAAAGATGAAGTATTAACTATGGTATGGTTGCATTCAAACTCTGAAAATATGAAATTATTCATTTACAGCTATCCTGTCTGGACTCACCCCTCAAATCCTAATTCCAGATTCTTCTCTCTGGTCTTCAGCTGACCCAGAGCTGTAAACAGGTGCGGAGACGGGGGTGGGCAGGGTCAGGCACCACCTACCCTCGCCTCCAACTTGTCTAACCAATCAGAACGACCATCGCAAACTTTGACCATTTTTAATAACAACAAATTTGTCTTTTACTGTGTTTTTGTCTACACACTCTTTTTGAACTGCGGTGGTCATTATTGTCTTCTTGTAAAATATTGTCTAGTGCACTGGAATAACTTTTAGCAGTATAAACCTTTTTAAAGGGAGTGAAAGTCTTCAAAATATCTTGACTGGTCCCAATAATACAGTGTTAATTGGCATGTTGAAAACCTTGTACAGTAGTATGTTTACTGCACATAATGTGTTTGGCTGTGTCTGCTGTTTGATCAGAACGGTGACAGTACACAACACACTTCACTAATGAGTCATATTTTTACACAGCACACACCACTCACTGACACCATGACACCCAACATGCCTGGTTTATACACACATCTATCCAGTTTAATTCCCATGAAAATATTCACCAGCTGAACTGAATAGCAAATGCTGTGTTATAGGTATAAACACATCATCTTTTCTTCGTTGTAATCCATCCATACATTATCTAACCCGCCTACTCCAGGTCAGGGTCACAGGGGGGCTGGAGTCTATCCCAGCATGCATCAAGAGGTAGGAATATTCCCTGGATGGCTCGCCAATCCATCGCAGGGCACACACACACCATTCACTCACCATTCACTCACACACTCATACCGATATGCAATTTAGACCCTCAAATTAGCCTAACCTGCATGTCTTTGGACTCTTTGGACTGTGGAAGAAACCAGGGGTTCATCCCAATTGCTTATTTTATACGTCCTCGTCTCCTCGGTCCTTGCCAGACCCGGAAATTTACCGAGGTCCGTCATCTTTAAAGACATTCAAATCTGTTAAATGCTCCTTGGAGGAGCGAGGAGGCTCCCTGAGGATGCTTTAGGGAGGGTACACCAGCGCAGGTTTCGCAGAAGTCCTTTATCGGAACCACCGCTCCTCATCTGCAGCGCTTGTAATTGACATCGCTTCAAACTGACACTTGACTGAGCAAGGCCGTTCCCTTCGCCTAGTGTATATTGTCTTGATTCCTCCGTCCCCATATCTCATCTTTGCATCTCCTCCTCGCACCTGCCGTTGGGTGGAGCTAAGGAGTGAGGGAAGGATGTGAGGAAGAGATAGAAGGAGTGAAAAAAAAACGAGTGGCACAAACCCGGGATGCACCCAGAGGAGACCCACAGGGACGTGCGTATTCACATCAATTTCACATCTTTTTGTTGACCCGTTTGTCCTTCCATACTAGGAAAGAAGACAAGAAATAAGCAGTTGAAACGCACCCCTGGAAGAACAGGGCAACAGAAAGACCCCAGTCTGGATTCAAAACTCCAGATCTTTTTCCTGTGAGGGGACAGTGCTATTCACTGCACCACTGTGCTGCCCACCGTCATTTGAAGGAACATTGTTTTACCATTTACCACTTTTAACTTCTCCGTACTATCAACAAACTTCTTCATCTCGCGGTCTGAGTAAACGCTGTTACATAAAATGACTCATCTTTATATTGAGAGAGAGTCTGTTCAGCTGCAGATACTTCCCACATTTGCGGTGTGATCTATCTTTAGAGATAGAGAGCATCTTTATTCTCTCAAACACTTCTCCGTTCAGATGTACATAACAGAACAGGGGGCACCGAGAGCAGGGAGGGAAGGAAAGAGTGGTCCATTGGGAGAGAGGTGGAGGAGAGCGAGAGGATGGAGAGAGAGGGAGAGAGGAAAAGTGTGAGAGAGGGAAAGAGAGGGAGATTAGTGTGAATCTGATTGGAGATCATTACATGATGGGAGTCACACAGAGATCACCTGAGAGAGACCATCTGGGCCCCTAACCAACCAACTGCACACACACACACAAACACACACACACACGCACAAACACACACATGCATGCACACACACACACAAACACACACACACACGCACAAACACACACATGCATGCACACACACACACCTACTCACACACACACGCACAAACACACACATGCATGCACACACACACACCTACTCACACACACATGCATGCACACACACACACCTACTCACACACACACACACATGCACACAGACATGCAGACACACACACACATGCACAAACACACACACACACACACAAACATACACATGCATGCACACACACACACACGCACGCACACAGACATGCAGACACACACACACACACAGGCCCAAATACACACACACACACACACACACATGCACACACATCCTTTGGCCTTTTTTAATTACATAGTGAAATATTCCAAAATGCACTTAAAACCACTGCTATATAATCACAATTTATATTTTATCATTGATTACTGGCTGACATTTGCGAACGTACATGACTAGGAGACTGAAAGTCAAATTTTCAGCTTTGTGCATCTTGCCTACCGGGAACAAATGCTACACATCAAAAGTAAATTTAATGCATTTTATTCATTTAATTACTAAAACATAACACTAAGCCTTACAGAAGTGTGGAATCACTGTTGTAAATGAATATCAAAATGTATTCCAGATTTTGGCTGCATTCCAGAAAGTCACTGTGTGTGAATGATTAATCATTAAACAGCCATTTGTAGCTCTCCCAGCTAAACTCACTCTGACATCTTAAATTAGCTCTTCTCATTATGTTCGGCCTGTACAAGCCTGTAATTTTCATGAGCATAAGCTCTTAATATTCATGAGCACCATCTCTTAATATTAATGAGCAGACGCTCTTAATATTCATGAGCATAATCTCTCAATATTAATGAGCAGACGCTCTTAATATTCATGAGCATAATCTCTTAATATTAATGAGCAGGCGCTCTTAATATTCATGAGCATAATCTCTTAATATTAATGAGCATTCCCCTGTGCCAGTGCAGAAGGCCCTGCGGAGCTGCTGCCCTGCGGAAGGTGCCCGTCCGCAGCGGCGCCTGCATGCGGCATGTGGAAAAGCGCTGCGGCTTGCCGCATGGCGCTGCAGCACGCCAGACACGCAGCCCCTCTGCAGCCTAGCGCCCGTGCGTCAGCACGCGTCATCCCCCCCTGCAGGGCTCTCTGGCTCCTGTGCGAGAGGACCCGTCACCGCTGACTCAGCGCTCCTGCAGCCAATGGGACTCAACGGTGGGTGGGGACGAGGGCGGAGGGTGGCGGCAGGGGGATGATGGGGCGGAAGGCGGGGGCGGGGGCGGGGCCGAGCTGCAAGATCCCCCTGTGAGCTGGAAGGCCTGTCCCAGCCCTGCTCCAGGTCAGCAGGCAAAACTGCACACGCTCCCTTCTCCCCTCAGCCACGCCCGTGCCTCCGGGCGCCATGGTAACAGGAGTCTGCTGCAGCCCCGCCCCTCTGCTGGCCCCTCCCCATAATTCCAGCTGGCTGGCCTGCACCTGCCCCACCTGCCCCACCTGCCCCCCTCCCTGCATGCTCCCCCCAGGCAGCTTACAGTCTGCACAGCGCTAGTGCCGCATTTCTGGCCAATCAGAGCTCAAGGTGAGGCGCAGGTCGCTCCCACACCACCACGGGGTCCAATCAGCCGCTTGGATGAGCACCCCTCGGACGTCCTGCCAGCCGGCCTGGCGTTGCAAAGACAGCAGCTTTGGGTGACGCACAAGCATCCCACCCGCACGCAGGCTAGTTTCCTCTGCACCCAAATTCCCCATTCACACCCCCCCCCCCCCCCATCCCACCACTTACCCTTACCTCCACTGATACCATTATATCAGCGCCGAAGAGCCTAGCCACACTCTGCAAACTGAAGGAGTGCACATCGCTCCATCGCCATAGACACGCTGACTCCTCCCAAGATCCATCCAGCATTAGAACCTGAGCCTTTAAAGATCAGGGTGTAGCGCGATGCCACGGCAACAGAGAGCCGTACGCACGCTAACCGCGCTAACACTTTGGGATAAGCAGATCTGCTGATATGAAAAGCTTATGAAAGCAGTGTCTGCATGAGGTTCCTGTGGGACTCAATCACTCTGAAAGGATCTGCAGATAAACCTTGTGCTAACACGTGAATCACACACACACACACACACACCACATAAATCAATGGCTAAAATAGTTCCACATTTACAGCAGTCCCTCTGAATGCCTAGTATTCTTTGCTTCGATGAAATTTAGCTCTCAACGTAGGGAGTATTCTGAATATTGTTTATTTTAAATCGAAGGAAGTCAAAAGCCTTCCTACCAAAGTCACTTCCTGCTGTTGGTACTTGGGAGTCACAGTATTTTTCTATTGTTTCCAGCATATGAATGGAATTGTAGCCCACAACGTCAACACGAAAACTAAATCAACGAAACACTATCTATTTTTGCGAAACAAGTTAGTCATTTATGGCGGCTTTCACAAAAAATACAAATGACAAATGCATTTTTGCACAACAGTAAACACAAGATACAAAGATCACTTGAGTCCCACTCAACTAAACTGACGTGATTTGGTCACGGCAGACGAAAACAATGACGAACAGGTAAAACTCTACTGCACATGTACAAAATCTATGTGCCTTATTGTCCAATCAACAGTCAGTCAATAATCAACTATGTAAAAGAAACTTACTGCAGAGCAAGAGATGGCAATTGTTAACATGGTGGTGGCTAATAATGAAATTTGATTGAGGGAAATCTTAACACAGACCAGTGATGACAACAACCCATTCAACCACATCAGTGCAGTCAGTCTGGCCACAATCAGCAGGGCTGGGCTGCATCACCAGGTAACAACGAAACACCTGTGTAAGGTACCATTGGATACGAACAGTGACAGAGTGAAGGAGATCAGGTGCCGGTGAGTGCAGGTACGGGTTCATCCCACCTTTCATTACACAATACCACACTCGAGGGGCTTACTGTACTTCCAGAATACACAACTAACAATATATTTCTCCTTCACACAGAATGATGGAGCTTGAAGCCAATTCCTCTCCAGTCACGTTGATGAAGCAGCTTCAACTCGCCCAAGGTCCGAAGACGTGGAAGAACCACCGTTGGCAAACGGGCCAGAGTCAATGTGCCAGGACAGCGGGGAGGTGATGTAGCTGTGTGAGCCACTATCTCTCAAGGGGGTGTGATGTCACGTGTCCCCACCGCTGGACCTCACAGCACTGGAGGCCTGATAACCTTGATAACATTTTTCTTGAGGCCGCGTACGACAGACTCCGGCCCCCTCTAGAGAGAGGCCTGGGGGGTCAGAGACCTGGCGGTCTGTGTGGTGGTCTGGGACAGCGTTGCTTTCCACCACTTCCTGTAAGAGAGTGGTCTGCAGCACAGAGCCACATCACAGTGGAGCTCCTCCCACCCTGGCAAAGCTCCTCCCACCCTAGTGGAGCACCTCCCACCCTGGCAAAGCTCCTCCCACCCTAGAGGAGCACCTCCCACCCTATTCTCCATTTCTAAACCCAACAGACCCTAAACCCAAGAGTTGATAGCGGTGCGTTGTGTCTTTGGTCGGCACACCCAAAAATCAAAGACTCCGCCCCCCAACCCCCGGTTCACGTAGCCCACAGGCAAATTTCTCCAGCACAACCATGATTTGAACTCGGGTGGTGCTCCTGGAGCTGTACCTTTCTGGTGAGGTATTTATATTGACTCTGCTATGTAATACACCCTGAGATAGGGCATGCAGCCAATCAATAATGTAGAACAACATTTCCCTCTGTAACATTCTGCTCTTTTGCGCAGGCATTGGTCACTGATTGTTCAGACAGTTCTCCCACTGGCCTATCAGGTAACAGCACACTCAGGTTAGGCCAATCAAAGCGTGATTAGCCTGACAGCAAGGCCACTCCTAGTGTTCTGCACAGTAATGGAGACTCAGGACAACAGGAACATTCACATTCACCCACACATTCTCCACACTGCTAGAATAAACAGACAAACTCAAAATCAAGTCTAATATTTTAACCGCTGACCTTCTGACTATTATCCCTGTCCTACCAATATGTGGATTGCAGACCACAGCTGCAATGGCAGCAACAACAACAGCAACAACAGCAGCAGCAATAATAACAGCAACGAAAACAGCAACAACTACAACAGCAACAATGACAGCAGCAGCAATAATACCAGCAACAAAAACAGCAACAACTACAACAACAACAGCAAAAATAACTGCAGCAGCAACAACAACAGTCATTACATTCATTTGGCAGACGCTTTTATCCAAAGCGACGTACAAGAAGTGCATAATAATATGCAGTCGTCATAATAATAATAATAATAATAATAATAATAATAATAATAATAATAATAGGCATCAGCAGCATCAGCATCATCAAATAATCATCTTCATCACCATAATACACTTTATATAGCACCTGCCATAAAATTTGCAGAAGAAATAAAAGAATAATGGCAGAACACATAAATTAATGAAACGTACAGGACCAGGAACAAATATAAACTTTTAAAATAACAGCTGTTGGTGCTTCCCTAGTCTGCAGAAGCAAGCTGTTCCACAGTCTAGGAGCACTAAAGCAAAAGGAAGCTTCACCTTCCTGTTGGGTTGTGAAATTTTTATTGACTACAACATTGCAGATTTAAACTCAGATAACCTTGCTGCACATACTGCACAATGTGTCTATGTGTCCTCTATCTAATAACCTCTCTACACTGTTAATTCAAGGAAAAGTGTCATCACCACGGTCAAGAGTAGACCCAAAATTAAAGTAGATTGATCTCCACTCCGTATATGTGCACCACTAACAGTTAACACTGTAATAATTCAGGCTTTCGCTGACATTGATTAAATATTGATGGTTTTTTTTTTTTTTGATGATGAATTATTAATTTCCCGCTCCTGCCTCCCTCCCCCCTCTTTTCCTTTCTCCCTCTCTTTTCCTCTCCCTCCCTCCCTCCCTTCAGTGATACAGACGCCATCTTTCACAGTCGGCTTCTGGTTGTACGATACTGAGACGTGTTATAGTTCTCACAGAGTTTACAGTGGTACTGTGGTTCTAACATAGTTTGCAGTGGTACTGCAGTTCTCACTCAGTATACAGGGGTACTGTTGTTCTACTGTAGTGCTGAGATAGTGAGTCGTGCTACTGTAGTTCAAAGGTAGTTTGCAGTGGTACTGTCATTCTAACATAGTGTGCAGTGCTGCTTTAATTCTTACATAGTGTGCTGTGGTACTATAATGTTAGAATTATAGCACCGCACACTGTTAAAATTAAAGCAGCACTGCATTAAATTTAAATTAAAAGCCGAAGACCCTCACTGAAAACTGTGCTCATGCTGTGTTAGAACACAGTTTTCAGTGAGGGTCTTTGGCTTTTAATTTGAATTTATTCTCTGCCCATTTACTTTAAAGGATACCTTCTGTTTTATTCTGTCTCTCCTCTTCTCACTCTTCTTCCCTCTCTCCCTCTCACTCTCTGTCCTTTCCTCTCTCTCTCTCCATCTATCTCATTCCCTCTGTTTGTCTCTAGGTTTTCTCCCCTTCAATGCTGATTCTCTTTAATCCCCTCTCTCTGTAAACCTTCGGACAACACGCAATCTCAGAGAGAGGGCGAGAGAGAGGGAGGGAGAGATAGAGTAGAGCGTGTGATGGAGAGAGACGGGGGAGGAGTGAGATTTGGCTTGACAAATGTGTTTTTGTGAATCTCTGACCACTACCACGTAGACAGCCAGGGTTACTGTACCCAGGGCCGGCCCTAGGATTTTGGTGTCCCTAAGCAAATCTGTCTGAGCGGGGGGGGGGGGGTGCTGTTGGATTCTGTTGGGGGGGGGGGGGGGGGGGGGGGGTTAGGGTTCGCTTGGTAAAATCCTTCTTACATTACATTGTTATGAAATTTTCTGTTGCCATTCCATTTTAAATTTATATCGCTAGCTCCGTGATAGGGGATGAATAACGTAATATACGAAAATAACGTTATTTACCTTAGATAAACATTGGATCGTGTGGCCCCCTCTCGTGGTCGTGTGCCCCGCACTTAGCGGTTGTGGCCCTAAACAACCGCATAGACCGTTTATGCCACTGGCCGGCCCTGACTGTACCAGACTGACATCACACGATTAGCACCAGACTGATATGACACAAATGTGTAAAATGTGCTGTAGCTAAGACAGGAAGATAGCGATAAATCACAGAACACAGAGACACTGAAGAGCATCTGTTTAGCCGACAACACGAGTAGGTAGCATGTAGCAAGGTAGCAAGATGACAGAACATTTCAGATCACACCTGACAGGTACCTATGTTCTCACTGGGCGGCAGGCACAGTGGAACTTGGGACTCAGCGTAGCACATGACTGGTCATGTGATCGGCTAGCATCCTGAATCACGGAAATTGAGAAATTGTACACACACAGATATACACACTGATAAACATACACTGGTGCGTACAGACAGCAGTGTAGAGATGGAGAGATAGAGGGTGTGCAAATCTTTCAATCAAAGTGAAGTGCGTTTGATTGAGAGGGGGATTACAGGTTGTCTCCTCCCTCACTCTCTCTCTTTCTCCCCCTCCCTTCCACTGATTCTGGTCCCCGTTGCCTCCGCCCACCCCTCCCCCCACTCATAATCTGTCACATACAGATTAGGATTACCAAAAATGATTTACTTCCGGAAATGAATGTGGAAGGATAAAACATTCACCTTCTCCCTTCCTCCTACCTCCCTCTCTCTCCCTCTCAATTCAATTCAATTCTACAAAGTTTTATTGGCATGAATGTATATAAGCAATATTGCCCAAGCAATTCACAATTAAACAAATGAAAATAACACATACAACATATAATTACTACGGTGGAATAAAATATATGAATAAATATAATAATAAATTTGATTTATTATGATGAATTTATAACAATAAATAAATATCCAAAGACAAACCTTCAGACGACCTTGTTGAATGCCAAGGACAGTAATTAGAACAGAAACTACTAACAATACAAGTAACAGAAATGTGCAGAGTTTTCGCTCGCCGTATATAGGGGAGTTTTTATAGACTACTGTAATTTGGGAAGTCGGGGGAAATGGTCCTAATTTTTGAAAATATGTTTTGTCCATTTGTCCTGGTATTTTGTGCGTTCTGTCTGCCCCCTGATCGCAGTGGGAGCACAGCCTGTCCTCTCTGGGCAGCCGGGTCTGCCCGTGTACGGCCGGTCTCTATGGCCAGGCCGTGCTCGCTGAGTCTGCACACTGTCAATGCTCTTTCCAATGTGTTATCACTCACCATGGTCAAATATTTTTTTTATATCTCTTCTCTAATTCTCTCTCTTCCTCTATCTCAGTAACAGTGATGTTCCCTGCTCCCTCTCTCCCTGTTTCTCTCTCTCCCCCCCCCCCCTCTCTCTCTCTCTCATTTACCCTCACACTCTGCCTCTCTATCTCAGTGATTTAACGCACGGTTGACCAGTGCGTTGCCTTCCCTAGAGTCCTTTTTCGAGGAGAGGTCTGTAATGTCTTCATCAACCCAACTCAACTCAACTCAACTCTACTCAACCCACACGATAACGCGAGCTCGTTCATTTTAGGGCGATTCCCTGCTAGCCAATGAGAGCTGACTTTTTCAGCCGGGGATCAGTCGGTCGCCACGAAGCGCAGCAGCGCAGGATGTGACTTCATTAAGCGCCTGGAACCGCTAAATCGCTTCAGGCTTCACCTCAGATCACACGACAAAAAGAGGCGAACGCTGACAGACAACGGCCCAAACGAGCAAGACGAATATGGAAACATCTAGAGGTCAAACAGACAGGGAAGTGTTTCTTTTTTTTTCCACGGCTGAGGAACCGGTCTGTAGATTAGAGGACTCTAATTAAACCAATACCTCTCTGAGAAACAGATTGCCTGCTAATACAACAGGCACATATGTTACCTGCTAATGAGCAAGAGCTTCCAGGCCCAATTAATGTTGTTCACGGTGAAGTGATTATAGTGCATTATCCTGTGGCCTGACAGCCTCGTCCGGACGACAGCGCCTTTCTGTTTCGTCTTACTCAAGTCATGAAATATCACCCGTAGCTCATTCGTCTGAGCCTTATTAACAGGGATGCGTATTTATGAAAATTTGTGGCCAATTTGACTCCCCATATTGGCTGATGATGATACATCCCTGTTTTCATTTTAACTGCACTGCAACCAAGTTTACACAGTCAGGTAAGGAGAAGAGAGCAGCCATCAATTTATGAAGGAAGAATGTGAGATTTTATTTGTGCCAGAAAATATTTCAACTCGCTTAATTTTACTTACTTTCTTTATTATAAAGCAGAGAGCAGGAGTCTGGACTCTAGAGAGCTAGTGTATTGTTTTTTGTGAGTTTATGCAGTAAAAATTAAACATTAAATATTGATGAAAAAAGAGGTACAGATGATTATGAATAGGCTGCTTTTTGAGCATGACATATTCACTTAATTTACAGCATCAGTGGCACATAAAATGCATTGCCTCTCTAGGGCGATACTGATAAGTTTTTTTTAAAGCTTTTATCAGCCAATAGAGGTATGACTCCAATATTAATGTGCATCCTGACCTATTACTGACACTTCTCACCCACACCTGGTCTCAGTGGTTGCACCTGGTAAATTCTGATAAATCTAGTGGCTGACATATACTGACATACAGACCGACTGACGTCATGACCCATGGATGGATTAGTACAGCCTGAATGTCAGTCATGACCCATGGATAGATTAGTACAGCCTGAATGTCAGTCATGACCCATGGATAGATTAGTACAGCCTGAATGGTAATAATCCCATTGAGTCCCATTGAGAGAGGACGTCACTGGACTGGTGGAGTCAGCAGGCCCTGATACACACACACACACACATACACACACACACAAATACGCACACACACACACACACACACAAATACGCACACACACACTCACACACATGCACACACACACACTCACACACACTCACGGACACATGCACACACACACACACACACACACGCAGGGGAATTTGAGGCATCAAGAATCCTGAGGATTAGTACTCATGTGGATTACAATATGCAGAGTGGAGGTTTGGGGTTACACTGCTGATTTTGGGGTGCAGGATTAAGGTCTAAGGCCTAACCCTAGCTCTGCAGCAGGGGTACGCTATCACCAAATGAACACATACACTTCCCAGAGAACGACAGAACACACGGTTAACAGCTACACTGAGTAAATCTGAGAAATTTGCTTAATCATTTATAATGCTTTCGTGCAAAGTGCTCCCCTTATAAATTATGTAAAGTGTTTTCAAATTAATGAAGGAAATGCCTTTTAAACCATCTTTGTGCAGTATAGAATTTATGTATTGGTGCGTTTATACAGAAAAGAAATCAATGGTTAATAACAGTTATAATAATAGTAATCATAATTATATATAAAAATAAATAACTTATATTATTCATTGAAAATATTCCATATATTTCACATATGTATAATTTCTATTATGAAGAATAATCCTTTCTCGCAGAATAAAAAACCCCACGCCTGAACGTTAAAGGTTGGGTGATCTGAGTGTTTGGTCAGTTCTGTCTCCCTGCGGCTCTCTTGTTCCGGACTGTTCTCCTGCTCGATGTTAAGCGTTTAACAGCAGACTCACCTACCCCCACGCACCGGGTACCGTGTCATCCATTACATCACTGCGGCACGGGGATGGAGACCCCGCCCCCCTCCTCCCCCGAGCCCCGCCCTGCAGCCGCCGCCCTCTCTGGGCTGGAGTGACGTCGCTGGCGGGGTTCTGTCACTGAGCTCAGACATGGCGCTGTTCTCTGAGCCAGACATCACAGGGCAGCACCTCCTGCAACCTTCCCTGTCTCAATGTGATCTACTCCCTTCATCTATAAAGCAGGGTGATCTACTCGCTTTATCTATAATGCAGAGTGATCCACTCCCTTAACATATAATCCAGAAGGATCTACTTCCTTTCATTTATAAAGCAGAGGGATCTACTCCCTTCATCTATAATGCAGAGTGATCCACTCCCTTAACATATAATCCAGAAGGATCTACTTCCTTTCATTTATAAAGCAGAAGGATCTACTCCCTTAATCTATAACGCAGAGGGATCTACTCCCTTAATCTATAACGCAGAGGGATCTATCACCTTTATTTATAATTCAGAGTGATCAGCCCCCTTCATCTATAATTCAGAGTACAGGGTGATCAGAAGTCATGTCTTCAGTTCACTTACAAAGAGCATCATCTCACCTCGGCTTGCGCACAATTCTTTCTCTGTAGCAACTGGTTAATGATCATTTATTTGACTCATTAATTGAGTCGCGCATGCTGCACGCATAATAATACTGTCCACACAACCACTGAACACCGAACGGCTGACGCGCGCGCTGTCGAATGGCCCGCCACGCCAAAAACGAACCATTCAGACTTTCTCCGGAAATCACAAAAAGGCTTCTCCGCAGCCCAAAGCGAATCAGAAAACACCGTAAGCGGCACGAACCGCGCGGGCTGCACTGCGGGAGGGCCACAGCTTCATTTCTTAACCGATGCTTTCAGGAAGTGTCCGTAATCCGAAGTAAAATAAGACGGGCTGTCCGATTCGAGGGAACCAGCAGGCCACCAGCGCCAAGCAGGGCAGCGACACGTGTTCTCTTCAGCGGAACCTCACACACCTCCGCTCGCTAATTGCTTGTTAGGTTAATGCCGGCTGATTGGCTCCTGCCAGCAGCGACTGAACCCTAAAGCACGCTGGGGTAGTCAGGACATGAAACGGCTCCAGAGCCTGAGACCCTGAGGCTCCAGGTTACGCGCCTCTCTTTCACACACAGAAACGCACAGAGGAGGAAGAACAGCACGACGAAGACCAGAGTCTCCAGTGCACATCACCTGTCCCATCATGCTTTGTGTGTGTCTGTGTGTGTGTGTGTGTATATGTGTGTGTGTGAGCGTGTGTGTGTTTGTGTGAGAGTGTGTGTGAGCGTGTGTGTCCCATCGTGCAGTATCGGACCAGTATCTTGGAGAGCAGCGTGCTTTGAAGCTGCTGAGGTATTGAGTGGCGTGAGTGCTGTGCTCTGGGCACTGCTGGGGAAGGCGTGGCAGGGGGATGCTTCAGACAGCTGCTGTGCTTTTGATTGACAGCACCGCTGGTCTGTGATGCATCACTGATGTTGTAGGGAGCAGAGGCAGGCCCAGCAGCAGCACGGCAACAGTGCAAAAGTCCAGATATCTTTGTTCTGGGAAGATCACAAACATAGCCGGGGGGGACAGGGAGGAGCGGGTGGGGGTGAGGGTGTTCAGGTTTGAAATGCTGGAGATGAATGTAAAATATGTTCTGGTAGATAGCAAGAAAATGGAACTGTCCCAAAATCCACATAGAGGTGAGAGTCAAACTGGAAAAGTAGTCACTCAATCCCTGCATTGGTGTGACAATTATTGTCCAGTCCGAAGTCTAGTCCCAAAAGCTCAATAATAATAATAATAATAATAATAATAATAATAATAATAATAATAATAATAATAATAATAATATATGTTTCATTTGTATAGTTTTATCATAGTACTCAAAGCATTTTAAACAAAGGTAATGCAAAAAACGATATCTATGATATCATTTTCTTCTATATCTATACTAGTTGACAGGGCAGATTTTTATAGTCAGATATTAAAGATGGATGCCAGCATAGATTTGCAGACAAATCAAAGGCTAGCGTAAGAATCTTTTTATTACCTTTCATTTTAGAGTCACAGAACAGCCCAGATAATCCTCTTATGAGAGGATCAGATGGCGAAAGAGAAGGAGAGAGAGAGAGAGAGAGAGTGAGAGATAGAGGGAGAGAGAGAGAGAAGAGTAAGAAAACTACTACGTAGTCCAGAATTCTGTGTTCTTGCTTGTCTCTCTTTTTAATGTATTTGCAATGCTTTTTTATCTCTTTCTCGACACAGAGAACAAAACTTTGATACATTTCTCTTACGGTCGACCTTAACCTTAACTGCTATATTAAGGGTAAAAACAAAAAAAAAAGGCCAACAGCTGCAGCCCTGTGAAAATCACAAAAAACCAGCCTACCGAACAACAAGTAAACACAAAAAACACACACCTGAATAACTGTCATACTTTAAGTCATTTGATTCTACAACATTTGCAGTAATTTACTGATCCCACATTATCGAGACATTTTTAGAGCCGCCGCCCAAAGACTTGTGTGACATGATTGAACTGAAACGCAGCTTTATCCAGCTGAATCAAATTAAAATGGCCGCTTGGGGTCTTCCTCTCTCTCTCTCTAAATAAGAGCATTGCTCTTTATGAAGATGAAAGTAGCAAAAAAATCAGCCCTCTGCCCCCACCTCCCTCTCCGGTGAACAGATTGCGTCTCTGTGGGACTGTGTCACCTAGGGAACCTGGGACACACACACGCACACACACACACACACATGCACACACACACAAATACACACACACACGCACACACACGCACACACACGCGCACACACGCACACACACGCACACACATGCACACACACAGACACACTCACACACATACATGCACATGCACACACACACATGCACACACATTCACACATGCACACACACACTCACACACACATGCGCGTACACACACAAATGTGTGAGTGCACATATACACACGCACACGCATATACTGTCTCAACACAAAACACACAAACAAAATCAAGTTTACAGTTCATAGCCAAAATTCATAAGCATGTACTGCATATAATGTTCCTCACACAAATGCTCTCTGTGCACTTCCCAGCACTATATGACTGCTGAGAGCATAATTGGGTCAAACAGAAAGCCTTTCATTGTAAGCAGTGATAGTTCATCTTTTGCTTACCTTGAAACAAATAGATCACCTGCAAAGCCTTTTTGCTTGTCTATCTCCTAAAACCTCAGGACATGATACACTAAAAATGATGTATGTAGTTTTTCATAGCAATATTACTGTATAATGAACAAATCTGTTCATAAAATTTAAAGTAAATATATTTTTCAGTAAATATTAGTACAATCTCCCACAGTCCAGAGACAAAACAACTATAATAGTTATTACTGAAAACATCCTGTGAAATTTATCATAGCAACTTACAAGCTAATTGCTGCCAGCAAAATTCTGTCAGTTTTCCAGAATTCCTATTACAGTGCAGAACGGTGCAGAATGAAAATTCTTTCCACAATCTGACCAATACAATGATATTCCTCTCAATATATAAAAGCACATATTGCAAACACAGTACATGCATTCTCAAACTGTCCCTCTGCCCTCCTGTGTATGGTGGTTTTTGATCAATGAAGGTTATTGAAACATGTTTAAGTTTAAGTTCTTCTGTAGTTATTCTTTAAGCTGAATTGAACAGTGAAGGTTTGGCTTTCTGCTACTTGCTTGGTCATTTCCACAAACGGTTAAATTATCAGTGGCCAAGTGCGCATACTTCTGGCAAATAGGACTCTGCTGATTTCACTCCTCCAGTCATTTCACAAATCGAAAATGGCCGTCATTTTCAATGGTGGTTTTTTCAGTTCGCCAACTGAATTTCTGTTCGTCTTCCTGAATTGGCTGAATTCAAATGGAACGAACCTCAACACTGACGCAATGACGCTATACCCAAGCAAAACACTGGTAAATGAACACGGGGAGTGATGATGACAGCCTGGGAGAGAAGAAGACCAGGACACAGATTTTAACAACACTGCACCAAACATTACAGAGCCGGCCCAATGTGAGTCAAGTCAAATATGAGCTTCTCAGACGAAGACATGCTACAATCCAACTCCTCGATATGCAATGCCTACAGCAGCATCCCTCCTCATGAGGTCAGCAGATATGCACACCTCCAAAAACACAAAAAGCACTCCACACCACCAGTGCTAGATTACACTAAAACAGCCGCATTAGGCTTAAGGACTATGAAATCGTGTCTTAATTAAGGGGTTCCAAATTGCCCCAGCCTTTGTAGGCACATGGACGGGTACACCTCAAAAGGACTACAGGGACACTTCTCATCAAGATCCATGGGTGTCCCATTGTGACTCCCCCCCCCACCCTCTGTAAAACAGGACAGCTTCTACCATTTCACCAGATCATGTGAGGAAACCCCACGCAATCCCAAAAAAACCTTGCCTGGCTTCTACCCCCGTCTCTACTGTATATACAGCAGTAAATGCCATTCCAATAGTGTTTCCCTGGATCGGTTCTAGGGTTAAGATCTGGATTCAATCAACGTTTGTCCTTAATGTAAAGTGTTTACTAAGCTCTCCAAGTGGGAAATCAACACTTTCATCGAATCATTGGTAAAAATTAGGACAACTGTTGTTTGAATACAGGCCTTAGTCTTTCTTGTACCACCCATCTAAACTACATTTGTAAATGCCCAAATTTGAAGAAGCCCCAAGTTTTTAGACTTCTCCTGAGCTTATTGCAAAAGAGAAAATTCCCAGCACTTGTGATTTTGCGCATTGTGTTTGGGAGAAAGAAAAATAAAACAAAAGCGGAGAATGATGCTAACTACAACAGGGGTCCATCTTGAGATAAAATATTTATTTCCTGCGAGCTATTAATAATTCAGGAAGATGGGAAAGGTATTGTCTGTCTATAATACTTTACAAAGGATGAACAGGCCTGGGTTCACCTGACTCACCTGGTGAAAACGTGCGGGGCTGCTCAACGCACCAGCAGCCCAGGTGAAATCACCGCAAAGGCATCTCAGACAGGAACGGCCTGCAGCTAAAGCAGGGCCAACGGAAAAGCGTTTAAAAACGACTGCGTTCAAGGATTTTCACACGTACTGATCACGCGGATAATCTGGAACCGCTTCGCCATTAAGGGAGCTAGCAACGCCGACGGCTTTGATCGCCTGCAATCCGCAGATTTAGTCCGCCGTCGCGGGTGGAGAGTGAAGAGCCGGCCCGCGAAGCACGGAAGCCGCGATTCCAAAGAGACGATGGGCACCGCAACGGAGTGGACTCGCAAACCCAAAGTCCTCTCACAGAAGCAGACTGAGTAGGTACTGAGTGGAATTGAAGGGTTTGGACCAGGGCGGGGGACCAGGGCACGCAGTGGCCGAATCGGGTCCTGATGGAGTCGCGGTGTTTGCCTTGGCTGCCGAGTTTATAATAGAAACACTGAGAGCTTTTTTTTTTTTTTTTTTGATGGAGAGAACGTGTAAATAATAGATGAACAACTGACTGCATTTGGAATACAGGGTTACATTACAGTCTGCTCTAATGCACGTGCACAATATGAAGATATAGTACACACATGTTCGCTCGATGTACACGCATACACACGCACACTTAATCACACGCAAGCGCACACACACGTGCCTGCGAGCACAAATATTCACATTATGCATTTGCAAACATAGGGTAAAGGTAAAGGCCTTCTTCCCTTTTGAATTCCCACCACAAAATTTACCGTACAAATACGTTCCTTGTCATGAATTTGTGACCGAGCCTAGACCTAGCCATTTGTAAAGAACTGTGTACATAAACTCAGCCTCCGCCAGTCAGACATTATGTCAGTGCCATTACAGAATAAAACACATATTTCGTATTTTTATTCTATGACGTCTTTTATCAAATGGAACTACATAGGATGACGTTATGACTTTAACAGCTTAACTGTTTTGAAAGGAAAACAGCGAAAAATACAATTCAGAAAAAACTCATTTGAGTTCACATGAAAAGTCATCGCTGCACGTGCGCTGCGGGAAAAAAGAAGTTGGCACGTGCTCGCTTTTAATCCGGAGAGAAAGGGGAAGAGATGCTTATGATGGGGAGATGACAACAGGAAGTGACAAGGGGAGAGAGAGAGAGAGAGAGAGAGAGAGAGAGAGAGAGAGAGAGAGGGAGGGAGGGAGGGAGGGTTATAGTTTGGGGATTTGCGTGGACCGACAGCTGGACAGAAGCGCAGGCTATATCGGGACAGGATTTATTCGTTGAAACATCAAATCCCGAAAGAGTGCTCGGTGTACTACTGCAAGACCACCCACGCAGTCTTTGCACACGGCCTATCCCGGCCTATCCCTTTATCTTCCAGGGCACTTTTAATTATTTGACCAAGGTGCCCGTGCGGAGA
Organism: Anguilla anguilla; assembly: GCF_013347855.1. Lineage (NCBI taxonomy): Eukaryota > Metazoa > Chordata > Actinopteri > Anguilliformes > Anguillidae > Anguilla > Anguilla anguilla. The sequence continues at coordinate 16,520,028 of NC_049217.1, forward strand.
AAGTTACACAGCCAATTAGTTTAACACATTAAAATTGTATTTTTTTTTTTTTTAAACGCACACCAAGGTATTCAAATATAGATTTATGAATTGCGATTTAAGAGTTTTATAGTTTGTTGTAGGCCTATTAACTATAATTATTCTTTTCGTAAGATGCACGCATTCAAATTATTTATTTTTCTGTATGAAGTACGTTTTTAAAATGATGAACTTGACTATTTTTGACGTCCTGAGCAGGCCTACTTTACGAAACGAAAAGTTAATGGTAGTAAGACCGGATGGATAATCGAATTGTAGCCTAATGGTCAACTCTCTGGAAATACGTGACTTAATTGTTTTCTCTTCCGTCATTTTCACTGTAGTTGCTGTCATTACCATCTAAATTGTTTATGAGTAGTTTCTGATATTGCTGTACGGCTATTGAACATGGCACCAGCAGATGATGTTAAACTGTCGATCAAACAACGCCGTGTTGTGCAAAAGTATGAAAAATTGAATTATATGAAATAAATTATTGTTTGAAATATATACATTCTATACACTGCAGTACTTGCGATATACTTGTACTTTTAATAAACCATTAACAGTTGCAATTGTTGGAGAGAAATTACATTCACATTGTTCAGTTAGGTGAACTTATCTCCTAGCACATTACATCATGTGTTAATATTTAGCTGACATTCCAGTGAGGAAAAATTACTGATGTAGAAAACATTCTGAATATGTAAAGCTTAGAGAATACAATTTAAAGACTTCTCAATTACTTAATTCAAATACTTCAACAATGGATTGGCATCGATTTTAAAACGGTGTTTTCATTATAAATGATGGAATGGGCGTGCCAATTAAATAACTTATGAACGACCTTCCGGCACTAACGTTCCAGCCGTCGTTGATGCATTACGTAATCAGCATTCATAATATACATCAAACTAATCCATAAAACTACTCCACATAATCCTTCGGTTATGTTGCGATGCTTGGCGATAAAACTATTTCCTATTTTTGGAGAATATAGAATATAGCCTACAAATATCGCTATAACCGTGCACGTTCGTACAAAATTTGGAGAAAAGGTGAAAATTCAGAAATTCACCGCCATGAAACGAATGACTGTTGATTTTGCTTTTTAGGAATATGGTACAAAAATAGCCTATTCTATCCACGTTTTGTTCGAAAGTATTGGAACCTTTTTATGTACGCAGTTCACAAAAAGTGCCGTTAAATTAAGAGTTTATACATTTCAATATGTATGACAGCTATGCCGGAATTATTCTGAGGGTTTCATTTATTACAGAGGGATTATTTCTTTTTAAAACTGGTATTACAACAATAAAAAATTTTTACTTTATTTTTAAAATATTTTGAAAGTTCTTTATCCATTCATTCATTGAATGATTTAGTTTTCTATTAGGGATTAATGAAAGAAAACACGCTGTGAGAACTCACGGCGCGAACAATTTTACGAAAAGAGTCACTATGACTCTTGGAACATTGATGAAAGCGAAGAGCTTCTTTCGAGCTTTTAGACGAGTTTTCTATGAACTGTAAATACATTTGGCGCCCAATACACAAGCACACGTCACAGAATATTTCAAAAAGAACCAACGTCAACGATACGCCATGCGGCCCGCTAGCAAGTGACCTGCAGTAGCCCGCTGCATCAAAAAGCCGCATAAAAGTGAACAGTGGAACCATGTCTTTACTTAAATACTAGAAGAAATACTAAATCAAAAAAGGAGCAAGGAATCAGAAAAACTGAAAGCAGACACGAAAACGACATTTATCAAAACGGAAAGTAATCTGGTCGTTTCGCCCCCTTTTGACAATTGACAAACTACCTTGAAATCTTTCAAATCAAAGTCCAGCCAGTCTGTCGCCAAAAGCAGCGAGCCTACAATGAAGCAGGAACTTTTTATTCGACTTATAAAGAAAATATAATAAAATGCATAGTCTACATAAATTCAAATGTGTTTCAAAATTTTTCAAAGGGATACTCCTGTATAAATCCATATTTTCAGTCATTTACACCAAATGATCAAAGCTTTAGGATAAAAAGTATAGCCACTAAATAAACCTTAATTGCTCCTACTGGTACTGGAAACCGGCAGCTTTCCTTGTTCACATCACCGGATGGTCCAGTTCTCACTTGACAGCGCGAGTAACGATGCATGATTTATTTCAATCTATTGCTATTCAAAATCGAATTCATTTATGATTGAATCGAAGTGTAAACCACAAGACATTGGGTGTACATCTACTTTGCATTAATTTAAAGTTCCGCATGAACTATGGATCTACATTATGCTGCGGGTGGGGGCACAATACGTATCAAGCACTTGGAATCAGTGTTCGGCGTAGCATCTTTGAAACTGATTGTAGTGCACAAAAAAAGGTTTTGGGGTACCTGTGTATTTTCCCGAGAGTCTTGCCCGCGACCGCTTTAATCCTATCTGGTCGGACCTCCATCCTCGCGGCTCCCAGATCCGGCCGATGTGCTGTCCCGCGCGCACTCCCGCGTGAGCGCGCTGCCGCTCTCTCTTTTCCTCTGCTTTTTATCCCTCCCACTCCTACCTCTCATTCATACATGGTTAAATCTCACTTCCCTTTTACAACCTAAAAACTCTCTCCCTCTCTCTCTCCCCCCCCCCCCCCCCCCTCTCTCTCATAATGGAGTTTACCTTTTATTTATTTCCATATTTTATAAACAATGAACCGCCGAACATCTGTCTTTCACAGCTGTGTACCGAACTGTCCATGGTGCTGAATCCGAGTCACAAAGCTAACTCGTCTCCTTGAGACTTTGTGTGAGGTGCGTTTAATCAAATTAATCAATTAATCAAACTCTGCACCCCAGCAGAAACTTTACATTGAATGTGTAAATTCCAAACTTACACCCTTTCCGCTGATCTATGCACCCACTATGTCTATACCATTTGATCAAACTGGAATAGCCTATCACCGTTATTCGTTTACGATCGACGCGAGAGGAGGGAGGAGATGCTTCCATACGATGGAAAACACTAGTGTACGGTATAGCACTGAAAACGGAGTACTCGATCGTGCTTAGACTGCTTCAGCGACTGTCTGTCGCAAACTTACAAACTTGAGAAAATGACTCTTCTCGGGTGACACACGCGCGCTCATCTGCCCTATACCCACTGCCACCTTGTGGCCAGTTAGTGTCCCTGAATTTTATGTGTGGATCTCTGAGGCGCCTGAACAAGATAACCGATTAGAAAAACTCCGACTGAATCTTGTAGTGTGCTTTTCGGAGATACCAATTTTAAAAAAATGTTTGATTTGATTGAGAAGCGCATGAATACACACATGCGCGCACTTAGGTAAATTGTACGTATATGCACCCAAAACCTTTGTTTACTCAACAAATGACTGTAATCGCAAATGAAAATTCAATTTTAAATGAATCCCTTTATTAGGCATAAAAACTACGTAACAATAAGTGCCAGATCACGGGAGGTCTGCTATCGCCATGTCCTCTGGTAATTTCCCCCAGGAAATCCTTTCCCCCAGAGATCACTGACAGAGTTCAGCACACGTGTACAGTTGTTACTCTGGATGGCACAGACTCGGTCCTCAGGGGGCGATGTGGGTTTATGTCAGGTGACGTACAGCAGCCGTTCCGTGACACACACACTGTTCCTCGCCAGAAATCATGTTCGGCTGGGCTTCTTCACGGAGAAATGTGCTTTGAAATGAGCAGGGTACAGTGATGGGGAACAGCCAGGGTCGGCACGATTTTGGCCGCCGTGAAAAAATATCACAGCGGGCCCCACCACCCCAGGACGCCCCATCCCTGCTCAACAGCAGCACCATTTTCAATGGCCCCAGTGCCCAGTTATTGTGCTGAATCATGATTTCTCCAGAATCATATGAATTCTCCTGAATCATGTGAATGTTCTAGAATCACGTGAAAGCTCCTGTATCATGTGATTGTTCCGGAATAATGCGAATGCTCCTGAATCATCATCATCTGACCGAAGGTACGGCTCAAATGCTTATAATTTATAAAAATGTTATTCTATCGTAACGAACGTGTTATACATGCTTCACGAAGGCAGAAGACCACTGAAACTGTTACCATCACAAAGACACTACTTAAAGATTTTATCTTTGACAGATAGGAAAAAAGAGCTCCGCTCTTGCTTCAGATCTGAATAAATCTATGGATGTTCCTGTCAACCTTTACACTGTGTGAAGACAACTCAATGCTATGGGTCTGAAAGGACGTATAGCTGTAAAAAAAAAAAAAAAAAAAAAAGCCACTACTGAGAAAAGGAAATAAGAGAAAGGAAAGTTATGGACAGCTGAGATGTTAGGAGTTAGGTTTTACGGACTGATGGTGGCCTAAATTTTTGATTTTCAGGAAGTAAGGGCAGGCAGCAGCAACGAAAGACTCTCAGAACCGTGCGTACAACACGTCAGTCAAGCACGGCGGAGGACCAGCGCAAGTTTCGGGGTTGTACAAAAACATCTGGAGTTGGTGATTTGGTCTTGATTGAAGGAATCACGAATGCTGATGAATACAAACAAACCTTTATATAGCACGCAGTATTCTTTGGATAATGCTTGACTGGAAGAAAATTGATTCTACAGAGAGATGATGACCCCAAGCACGCTGCAAAGAAGAAAAAGCTGCTGGCGTTCTCGAAACAATGGCCGCTCCAGAGTCGTGACTTCAACATCGCTGAACGTGTGTGGGATTACTTGGATCGAGAGCAGCAGAAAATGCAACCAAGTTCTAAAACTGAACCTGGAGGTGTTTACAAGAAGCCAAGAAAAATATCCCTGCAGATTTCTTCAAAAACAACAACAACAAAAAAAAAAAAACGTAGAGCTAGTCTACCATACAGAATGGAAGATTGGACATTGTACACAGTTGTGCAGGTTTTTGTGTATTTTTGTGTTAAATATATGTTTGCTGAATCATTTTCTGACGCTGAAAAAATAACTTTCACTGGCTGAAAATAAAGAAATGAATGGGTGGTCTCTGGCTATACACACAAATACATACAAACATACATATATACATAGATACTGTACATATAATACATACATGTATACATACATACTGCACATGCATACATACATATACATACATACTGCACATGCATACATACATATATACATACTGCACATACCTACAAACATACATACATGCTGTACATATAATACATATATACATATACTGTACATATAATACATACATACATACTGTACATATAATACATACATACATACTGTACATATAATACATATGCATGCATACATACTGTACATGCATACATACAGACTGTACATACATACAAACATACATACATACTGTACATATATTTCATATATACATACATGCTGTACATACATACATACAAACATACATACTGTACATACATACATACAGACTGTACATACATACAAACATACACACATACAAACATATAAACACACACACACACAGTGAGCTGTTTGAGACAGACATATTTATTTTGTGACATTTTTAGACATATTTGCTTGATTCTTATATTTAATCACAATTCTCAGATTCCCAGCTTGTAATGAAGAATGTTTTCAAACACTTTGCTTTCGCCACCATTACAGAACTTTTTACACATCGCCCCCATTTCAGGCAGAGAATTTAACCACATGGGAATTGTTCGATTACACATCGAACTGCGGAGTACGGAGCCAAATCAAGAATAATATGTATAAAAATAATTATATATGCACGGGCATAAGACTGCTTCTTTTGGCTCAGTGTCTGTGTACATATTTACCAGGCAATCTTGGGCAGACACTGGTTTAGCTCTGTCCACAGTCATGACAGATGCGCTTTTCTCTAATGTCTCCATATCATCTTTTAATAGCACCCGGCTGGCTACATGCACTGATTAGACTTTTTTTTTTTTTTTTTTTAAATATGCGCGTACATAATTATCAATACTGTAAATATGCATGATCCAGAGATGTGGTTCTAGACCAGCAGTCTAATTCGCTTAAAAGTAGACCAAAAACGCTTTTATTTTCTTTATTTTTCTTTCAAAGATAAATAAATACAGTAAAATGAAATGGCACTCTTCCAGACACGATGAGGGTTTTTTTCTCTTTGGCTTTTGCATTGGCAGGAAAACAGAAGGGCCTTGTGGGATAAATTGGACCTCCCGCTTATGCTAACTGGGCTAGCGCTTGAGAAGCACTGATGGCTCACATGCCCCAACTCTAAGCTCGTACTTCACCACACGGTGGAATCTGAGCTTGCTGCAGAAGTGTAAAGGACAGCTCTGTAGGGATATGTTGCGATTCTAACAAGCCATTCTGTTCCTTTTGTAGGTAGCGTAAATACGAAACATCACCTCAGTCGCTGAGAATAAGGCTTCAGACCTCAAGTCCATCTCCTTCCCACAAGCCCACGATCTAACAGTAAGTAAACAGGAAACAGGAAACAGAAATGACTACTTCCTGTGTCCTCCTCCCGCACAGTAAAATGTCCAGTGTTAATTCAACTCCAACGGATAACATTTGTTGTGTTATCTGTCCGAGTTGAATTAACACTGTTAGAGTTGAATGAACGCTGGCCATGCTACTGTGTGGCTTACACAACAAACATAATTTAAATACAGCCTGACCTTCACTTTGATCGACCATTTAAAGAGGGTTGGCTTTGGGTACAATATACAATATAACTTACGATACAGCAATATAACAACGTGACAGGATTAATCACTGAATATCAGCTTTTCTGTACAGGATACACTGTGCTGGAGCACACACACAATCTCACACACTGCAGGGAACCTGGGTCCGACAGCAGGTCCGAGGTTATTAGGTAAGGTCATCACAGCATCAGACACAAATTGATTGCCGCATCCATTATGACATCACCCAACGCGGGTTATTTGATATGTAAAATTCCCTGTGTGAAAGGGCAGGCTTTAGCCATTGGGGGCGGGCAGGATCAAATCTGTAATAAGAGAGCTGGGGCTATGGGTAATGGCTCTCCGGGTTAATTGGCTGTAGGGTTGCACAAGGCTAAGCGTGATTGGCTGTAGGGTCGCACAAGGCAGCACGTGATTGGCTGTAGGGTCGCACAAGGCAGCGCGATTGGCTGTAACGTCACACAAGGCAGCACGCGATTGGCTATAATGTCACCCAGGGTGGGTGGGACTGCTGGTCGGTCAGGCTCTTCCAGTCTGTTCAAGCTGTACGATCGGTCAAAGCAAGCAAACAAACGCGGCGACGGATTCAGAAACGCGCCCCCACGGCGGCGCGAGCGGCCGCCCGCTCTGCTCTCTCTCCGAACCCCGCCGCGACGGTAAACCCAAGGCTGCCCACGGCTCGGCGGGAAACGGCCGCCATTACGTTTCGCACTTAACCTTTTCCGATAATGAGGATGAGGGTTGTTAGAGTGAGTGAGTGAGTGAGTGAGGGAGGGAGGCAGGGAGGGAGGGAGGGAGGGAGGGAGACTGCTTGCTAAGAACGCTAATGACAGGGATGGGGGAGGGGCCACGGTCCCACCGCGCGCAGAAACGCGCTCGCTGCTCTGGAAACAGGCGCTCGAGAACGAGGGCGCTAACTGTCTGTTTCGTCCGCCTTTTCGTTCGCGGTCCACTGCCGCGCACTTCCCTCTGGGGGGGCCTGCGGGCGTTGGCCGGTTCTGGCCGTTTGTTGGTTTTTTTTGTTCCCTTCGCCCCTTCGTCCCTCCGTGGCCCTGCCCTCTCTCAGACCCCCGTGTCCTCCTCCTCCTCCTCTTCCTCATCTTCGGCCTCCTCCTGCTGGGGGAGGAGCCGGTAACGGTCGACGGCGATGGGCAGGAAGGAGGCGGCGGGGCGGTCGTCGTCCCCGTCCTCGTCCCCGTCGCCCGCGGTCGAGCCGGGCTTGGGGCGGCGCTCCGGCTCCGCCTCCTGCTCGTCGGACCCGCCCCCCCCGGCGCGGCCCAGCCGGGCCTGCAGGAGGGAGTGGGCGTAGCCCAGGGGGATGGGCAGCGAGGCGATGAGGATCAGCATGGCCAGCAGGGCCAGGGCCCAGCCGGGGTACTCCAGCGTCGTCTCCTTCGCCTGGCCAGCAGGGGGCGACATATAGGCAGGCCAACGTCAGCATTCTGTCACTCAGAATTAATCACTTTTCACATGTAAGTGCACCCACAACACTGGTGCTAATACAAATACATTCATTCTGTGTAATATTAAATACAGGGCTAAAGGGTGATAAAAATGATTTTTTTAAAAACTTGTATGTGTTTACAATGATGGTGAAAAAATACATATCAAATATACTGAATATATTAATTATTAACATAAGTATACCATTAATATAATAAGCATGAATATATCTTCTTTCTCTGAGTCTGAATGCATTGGGAAACGCTTTTTTTCTCTTTTTTTTTTTTTTGGTACTTTTACATTTATTTTAGCATTTATTTCAGTTTAAGTACTAGACCTGGACCTGTGCAAGACTGTGGAGGAATGCTGGGATATGGAGTCATTGTGAAGAATGCTGGGATATGGAGTCACTGCGGTCTTACCGTGCTGTGATTCCAGGCGGTGTAAGTGGGACGTTTGAAAAGCATCCGGAGCAAGCTGGCCCCCAGGAGTCCAATCATGGACAGCAGGCACACGTACTTCCACATATACTTATACACCACTGGGGGGCGCCAGTGCAGCATGACCTCGATGTCATCCAGAAAGCTGTAAAGGAAGAGGAAGAAGGATTTTAACTGCATGCACCCCTACAGCTGCTGCCACAACTATATCCCTTGAGTCATATTATATATTTATAGAACATGACTAATCTGTATGTATACATCCACACACCTACACATACAGCAAAGAGTGTGTTTATGCAGTTACACACAGGAGAGGACGACACTATTTTTGTTTTGGCTCTGCATTCAAGCATGTTGGATTTGAAATGAAACAATGAATGTGAGGCTGAAGTGCAGACTGTCAACTTTGATTTGAGGGTATTTACATCCACATCAGGTGGTCTGGAGGCATTACCCCCCTCCCTCTTACACAGTCCCCCATTTAGAAGGAGCAAAATGAATGGGCCAAATGAGCATAATCTGAAATAAAGTTGTCATATTCAATTCATGGTCACAAATCCTTTGCATTCAATGACTGTCTGAAGTCTGTGACCGACTGACATCACTGGACACTGGGTATCTTCCCTGGTGATGCTCTGCCAGGCCTGTACTGCAGCCATCTTCAGCTCCTGCTTGTTTCTGGGGTGTTTTGCCTTCAGTCTTGTCTTCAGCAAGTGAAATGTGTGCAATCAGATTCAGGAGTTTTAGGGGGTTCTATGCAGGTTCCACCCCTGCGGTGCTCACCGGTCAGCCCCGTAGAGCCAGGACACGCTGAAAGTCTCAAATACGACCACGATGATGAGGGGCAGGGTGGCGGAGTAGTCGTCGAACATCGTCACAAAGTAGTTCCCACAGCGCTGGGTGAACAGCAGACCAATCAGGAAGCCCAGAGCACAGCTGAACACTGAAACCGACACACAGACACACACACACACACACATGCACACACACACGCACACATACAGCTGTGGTCACTTCTCACCCACAAACACACAAAGAAGATAAGACTATCCACGCGAAAGGAGCAAAGTTCAAAAACAAATTAAAGACATTTTCGTATCGAAAAGTTGAAGAAACATTCATTTCTGCAAACATACCATATAACATAACATAACATTTCCTAACTAAATTAGTGATCTGATTAGATACTATGTGGTCTGTAGGTAATCTAATATATAGTATAATGTAATTTACCACTAAAGCATTCTGATATTAAGTGATTAGTAACCGATGTTCTGTAGCGTACGTGCGCAAGCGCACGGTATCGCAAACGGGAGCGCCGGCGCCCAGGGTTACCGGTGAGCAGGGTCTTGTGGCGCCCCAGCACTTTGAAGCTGTCCATGAGGGGGGTGAGGATGCCCTGCATGGTGCCGAACATGGTGCTGAGGCCCAGGTTGAGCAGCATGAGGAAGAACAGCGCCGACCAGAAGGGGCTCCCGGGGAACAGCGCCAGGGCCTCCGTGAAGGCGATGAAGGCCAGGCCCGTCCCCTCCACACCCTGCAGAGAGAGAGAGAGAGGGGGAGGGGGGGAGGGGGGTGGGAGGAGAGAGGGAGAGAGAGGGAGGGGGGGGGGAGGGAGAGAGGTGGGGGAGGGAGAGGGAGGGGGGGGGGGGGGAGGGGAGGGAGAGAGGTGGTGGAGGGATAGGGAGAGGGAAAGTGAGAGAGAGAGAGGGAGGTAGGGAGGGGGGGAGGGAGGGAGGGAGAGAGATAGAGAGAGTTTTGAGTTTTAACAAACCTTTATTGTACAATGTATACTGCCATTCAGCACAGCAAAATATAGAAACTACCCAATCGAAAAGAACAACAAATACCAAGACACACACACACACAAGAAAAACAAACAGAAAATAACAATGCAGTAGAATGCAAACCTTCACAGAAGAAACATATAACCATTTGTATCAGCATCAGCTTAGTGTGTAAAATATTAAATCTCCTCCCTCCAGACTACAGAGAGAGATGAGAGCAGAGAAGAAACGCAGAACACATGTATGCACACACATACACACATAAATAAGCACACATATGTAGACACACACAAACACGCTCACACACACACCAATATATACACCCGCATACACATCTACACACACAAACACAGTTACGAATACGTACACACATCCTTCATAAATAACACCTTTTTGTAAAGAACACTGTTATTGACATGTGTATTAGAAAGTTCTTCACTCTCCAAAAAATCGTTTTTTATTGGGTTGTGTCTCTTTACCTGATTTTTATATGATCATGTTCTTCATGCCACTCTTTGGCAATACAAATGGCAAGTCAATGAAATACACCGAATTGAAATTGAACTGAATTGAACTGAATCGAATTGAACTGAATTGATCTGAATTGAACTGAACTGAACAGAACTGAATTGAATTGAATTGAATTGAACTGAACTGAACTGAACTGAACAGAACTGACTGAATCGGGCCCTGGCTATTAGTCAAGTTAAAGGGTTCGTTTTATGATTTCTAATTAAAAGGTTTTTAGTTCATCTTAGTTTTGCGATTTCTAGTTAAAGGGTTTTTAATTTAGTTTTACGGTCCTAGTCAGGAGGTTTTTCGGTTTATTTTAGTTTTATAATTCTAGTTAAAAGGTTTTCAGTTAATTTTAGGACACGTCATCAATCCCCACCTTGCTCATTTCCTCTTCCGGGTCACAGTCAGTGATGTTGCTCCCAAACTGACTGCCGTGGTGGCTGAACCACTCTCTGTAATCCCCCAGGGACACTGACCTGGGATCAGACCACGGCAACCACTGCTGGTGGGCGGAGCCTGTGGAAGACATCTCTGTCAGGAGTTCCACATTACTGAGGGAGAAAGAAGAGAACATCGCATCCATCAGCACACTGCAGAGAGAGCGAGAGACAGCTTCAGGTTCACACAGAGAGAGTATAAACACACACGCGCACACGCACGCACGCACACACTCACACACACACCTATACACTCACACACCTATACACACACACCCACACAAACACACACACGCACACACCCCCACACGCATGCACACATACACACTCGCACGCACGTGTGCCCACGCGCACACACACACACTCTCTCTCTCTCACACACACACACACACTCACACACACACCCCCCCCCCCCCCCACACACACTCACACACACACGCACACACGCACCGGACCACGCAGTCCATGGCGATGCTCTTGGCTCTGAAGCCCAGCACGGCGAACACCACCAGGGAGGCCAGGATGGAGGTGAGGAAGTTGATGCTGGAGACCATCAGGGCGTCACGGTGACAGTTGTTATGGCGAGGGTTGTAGGAGGAGTAGGCGATGACCGAGCCGAAGCCCAGCCCCAGGGCGAAGAACACCTGGGTGGCTGCCTGCCGCCACACCTGCACCTGCCCCCAGATCTTCAGCTGGAGGACAGGAGGACAGACACACAGGGAGGACAGGAAGACAGACACAGTGAGGACAGACAGACAGAAAGGACAGAAGGACAGACACACAGGGAGGACAGAAGGACAGACACAGAGTGAGGACAGAAGGACAGACACACAGAAGGACAAACACACAGGGAGGACAGAAGGACAGACACAGAGTGAGGACAGAAGGACAAACACACAGGGAGGACAGAAGGACAGACACACGGAGAGGACAGAAGGACAGACACAGAGTGAGGACAGAAGGACAGACACCGTGAGGATAGACAGACACACAGAAAGGACAGGAGGACAGACACACAATGAGGACAGAAGGACAGACACAGAGAGGACAGAGACACACAGAGAGGACAGAAGGACAGACACACAGTGAGGACAGAGGGATAGACACACAAAGAGGACAGACAGACACACAGAGAGGACAAAAGGACAGACACACAGGGTCATTCAGACACCAGAGGGCACAAACCATAGTGGCAGATACCAGTATTTACATCAGTATGTATTTGAAATCCAAATTGCACCATGATGTGTGTGGGTTTGTGTGTTTTCACTAAACATAAACCCCAGAAAAAAATCTGGCAGTGGCAAATGCACATTAGATGGATAATCCTGTCAACACTAGATTACACACAATAAAATGACCCAGGTTGATTCAACTCTAACAGAGTACATATGAGTCCAATAGGGATCAGAGCAGGACCACATGTACTCCGTGAGAGTTGATTTAACACTGGACATTTTACTCTGCATCTGGAGCATACAGACACGTTCCCTTTTGCTCATAAAGTCACATCTAAGTGCCTTGCTGTGCTGATTATTTTCCATTTTAAACCTTCGTTGGAGTAATTTAAGGGACAAATCCTCCTCTTCCCTTTTCCACAAATCAGCTGATACTGGCAGTAGACTGGAGCAGACGGAATGCACATAACTCAGCCAATGAGCTGTGCTGTTTGTGTCTTAGCCCCGCCCCTGCGGTCGCTTGGGGGGAGGGCGGAGCCAGCTGCGGCGCTCACCTTGGGGTAGAACATGTAGATGAGGCCTTCAGACGCACCGTCCAATAGCAGACCTCTGATGAGGAAGCACAGGAGCACGACGTAGGGGAAGACAGAGGAGAAATACATCACCTGAGAGAGAGAGAGAGAGAGACATAATGACAGAGTGTGTGAGAGAGACAGAGAGAGAGCATGTGAGAGAGAGAGACAGAAAGAGAGACAGAGAGTGAGAGTCAGTTAACACTCGTAAACGTTAAAAAAAAAAAAAACAGACGCAGTTACTTTTGCTGCAATGACCACCAGCCATGTTAAATCAGCTGTAGCTGGTCAAATGCATTCATTTCCATTCTTTCCTCCCATATTTTTGCGGTAAAATGCTATTTGTCTGGTTAGTGTCTATACAAGACCCACAATTCCTTGGTAAATATGGCCCACCAACTGTCAATACTAAACTTGAACCACGTCATAAAGCACACCATCTTAAGTGTGGCATAACACTGGTTATGACTGGTCATAACAGCCTATGACAGCTTGCAATACATGCGATTACACTGACATAATATATACCGATATCAAATTGTGACAGTTATTTTGAAAACTTTGCGAAATGAGTTTCAGGCATTATGACAGGAACTACGACACTCGTCATAAGCTGTAATAGGCTATCGCGACACGTCCTGACAGGTCTTACGTCATGATTACGGCAGGCTCATATAGGCTTTACGGCATATAGCTCAAGTAAAGTGCTACCTAATAGTTTTCTAACGTCACCTCATTTTTCCTGTTTTGGGGTAAAAACGGGGGGGGGGGGGGGGGGTAAATCTAAGGCGCGGTCGGCTCGTTTTCGGGGTACGGTACCCTGGCGGAGGACTTGATCCCCTTGATCATGGCGAGGCAGACGATGACCCAGGCGGCCAGCAGGCAGCCGGTCATGATGGGATTGAAGCCTGTCTCCTCGATGGAGTCAGTGATGTCCAGGGCCTTGCGGAACCAGAAGTAGGAGGTGGGAGAGCTGCTGAGGCACTCCTTTACTGAGAGAGAGAGAGAGAGAGAGAGAGAGAGAGGGGGAGAGAGAGAGAGAGAGAGAGAGAGAGAGAGAGAGAGAGACAGGAGAGGTGGAAACAGAGATGCACTTCCTCCTTACTTGCACAAAATATTTACAAATTAGAAAAAAATATTTCCAAAAATGATCCCAAATTATAAATAGTTTTAATTACAAATCAAAAGAAGAAAAATGTGCAATTCTTTTAGGAGAAGGATCAACAGCCCCAATTGCGGCACAGTTCATTTTAGCCTGCCATAACCTGAGGGACAGTGAGTGACCACCCACCCCATATAAACATTGTACATATTTATTGATTTACTTCTGTTGCTGTCAATGCTGTTATTTGTATATATTGTTACATTTACCATTATTATTTTAATATTATTATTATTTTACATATTATATATGTATGCTTTGGCAATAAGTATGTCTGTATTTCATGCCAATAAAGCAACTTAAATTGAATTGAGAGAGAGAGAGGAACGCGCGGGGGGGAAACGGAGCGTTTTAAAACTCTGATCCGAGACAACAATGTGCAAGAGTGCACGAGCACGTACGCTGGAGAAAGTGCACACATACTGCACTCGCACCCCCTGCTGTCCGGGTGAGTGGTTCTCGCTCGTCCCAACCACGGAGTTTCTCCACCCTAGCTCCCCAGTGGTGGAACGAACTCCCTGTTCCTCTACGAACCACTCATTCATGTGGATAAATCGCTTTGGATAAATGTAATTTAATAAATGTAATGCAATGCCAAATAAATGTCATGCAATGTACACACACACACATTGCACCTACGCAGGCACACATTTCAATTCCATAGATGAGACCCCAATTAAATGTAAAGGATCTTTTAGAACTACTCAATGTAAATGCCCATTCAGTCTCAGATTCAGTCATCCTTAAGCATTTGCTACATTAATATTGGCCATGTATCCTGGGATTAATATACGGTTGCCACCCGGATGCTTAACTGAGATAAGTATGCAAAGGTCACCAGAAATGCAGAGGGCGGAATTCCTCGCCACTCAAACATCCGTTGAGTGACGAGGACACGCCTACCGCATGCTGATTGGCTGAGAGTTTCAGCCACTGATCTCCTTTGCCCTGCTTCAGAGCAGACGGTTCATTATGCCAGTTTATCCTCCAGAGACCAGACAGAAAAAATGTGCATTATAAATAAATATATTATATTATAATAAATATTTAAAATCTTTGATGTAATACCAGCATTCCTGGATGACTAACACATGCTGCATTTAAAATATTTTCCAAAAACATTATTCATTTAATTATTATTGAATGCCCCCAGTAGAGCTGGTCTCAGTACAGGAGAATATATGGTCTTTGAGATTAAGACCAGAGACTCATGTCCCCTACAGAGGACAGAACCGAACTGGCGGGTCTTTGGGGGTGATGTCACGTGGTCCGGTGACGGGGTCGGTACGTACCGGTTCTGTTTGGGCTCGTCTCCGGACACTGCACCCAGGGCAGGGGGTACTGGAAGGAGTTGCCCAGGTAGAACAAGCTCCAAGCAATGATGACATTGTAGTAAAGAGCCACGAAGAAGCACACCTGGGGGGGGCGGGGGGGGGGGGGGGGCAGAGAGGAGGTGGGGTCAGCACAGCCAATCAGCACGCTCATGTGAACAGGGCAGTATTCTGCGCAGCCAATCAACATGCTTATGTGAACAGAGTAGTATTCTGCACAGCCAATCAACATGCTCATGTGAACAGAGCAGTATTCTGCGCAGCCAATCAACACGCTTATGTGAACAGAGTAGTATTCTGCACTGCCAATCAACATGCTCATGTGAACAGAGCAGCATTCTGCACAGCCAATCGAAACACTTACACAAACAGAGCAGTATTCTGCACAGCCAATCAACATGCTTAACTGAACAGAGTAGTATTCAGTATAGCCAATTAATATGCTTATGTGAACAGAGTAGTATTCTGCACTGCCAATCAACATGCTCATGTGAACAGAGTAGTATTCTGCACTGCCAATCAACATGCTTATGTGAACAAGGTAATATTCAGGAAGTACAGCATGACATTTATTTCAGACGTGTCACTGGTAGCTGATTTTAGACAGATGTGCCATTGCCCTTGAGGGGGATTTCCTCTGCACATTCAAGCAGATCATTCAGACAGTCACATAAACACACAACGGACAAACACAAGCATTTACACTGTTCCACACATTCACTAGACATGCACAAGAAAGTTCAGGTGCATATCTAAAAAGCAAGTTCTCAGACACTGCTCCTAGTGGTTAGGGAGCGAAACATTTCTGGGACAAACTGAATTCACCCAGTGTAGTATTATTTTGTCTGCCCTTTTTAAAGTGTTTCAGTTTGGCGATGGGTAAAAACTCCTGTTTAACAGCGCAGGCTTATCTCTGGTCGGCTGAATAGCAACGCGTACATGAAAAATGTGTTCCAGCTCTGCAAAGCATAAAGACTCAGTTGTGGTGGTTTATGAAACGCACGAGCACACGCAGTCAGGGCAGGAAGAGGGGGGGGAGAGGCGATGCGCTCGCTGGCCCAATGCCGTGATTTAACTCCGAGGGGCAGTGTCGGGTTTCGGGTGGAAGGTGAAGGTGGGAGGGCAGGGGGGGGGCGGGTCGAGGCCGGCTCCTCCGATTGGACCGACGCGGGGGAAGGGGAGGAGCTGACATTGACACGGAATACTGAAATTCCAGAGTGGTGAGGTACATGTGGGAGCGTGAGGCACTACCAAAACACACCCCCGGGACACTCAAAGCCGTGACAGTCTCCACCACGGTTTCTATTTAATGTACGCACAATAATAATATGAATGGATTCCTGCAATTTGTTTTGTTACTGTAATAAATCTGATGTATCTGATCTGAGGTTCCAGAGGTCTAAACTAGAATGCCTGTATGTAATGAAATCCTTGAATCTACTGTACTTTCATATTTTAGGCATAAATCTAAGTCAGTGAATAAAGCTCTGGACGGGTGCTGACAGTAGCATGAGGTATGAGTGATGATATACTCTCTCTGACATTATTTATATATGATATATATTATGAAATACACACTGCCTCCCCTTCCCTCTTTTGCGTGAGTGTGTGTGTGTGTGTGCATGTCTGTATGTGTGTATGTGTGTGTGTGTGTGCATGTCTGTCTGTCTGTACGCGTATGTGAATGTGTGTCTGTCAGTGTAAATGTATGCGTATGGATTATTGCTGGCATGCTAACCTTCCACAGAATAGTTGCGAAGATTGATAGCCACTTGCTAAACGCGACCTACAGTCATGTAAAGCTGTTTAGCATTACTGGAAGTATGGTTTTCAAACAAGAGGACAATGTCACACCATAGTGACAATCAGTTTAGGAAAAGAAAGTTTTTTTACAAAAGGGAATTTTGTAGAAGGCGGATTTTTTTTTCTCCAATTATCACCTTTGAGAGAGATAATATAATTTGATATGGCGAACTTGCTCACAGTCAAGGCGATATTCAGTGGCCTGCTCTGTTTGACCTTAGGAATGCTGCCTGCTGCCCCCTCCCCCTCCCCCCACAGACATGAACTGGAATGTCTTCTGTCAAACAAAAAGCTACACAGAGTGCCGTATCTATGTACACAAATCTGAGGTGCCACGGAGTCTCTCTTCCTGGAGCGTCTAACCACTGAAGAGACACGACCACACAGCTATTTCCGGAGTCAGGGCCCCCAGCCAGGCCCAGCCGAATGCAACAAGGATCACGGTTTCCGTTTTTGATTTTTTATGTCTGAATGCCGGTCTATGACATTCAGTTGAAATCAAGCAATTACACATGCAAAAACAATTTTTTTTTTGGCCAATCAGGATGATTCAGTACAACAAACAAACTGAAACAGCGGCATGTTTGTTGCTATCCAGAGGCCTCTGCCAATGGCAGCCTGACCTCACTCTGATACCAGAACAAATGTTACGGATAGTTCCAGAGACAGCGATTAGCTTGTGCCTTCGCCTTAAAAAGGTATGCACTACATAACAACATCCCCCAGAGTTATTAGACCTTATTATTCTTTTTATTGCTCATTAAATTAAATGTAGATTGCGGCCATTTTGGCTTAAAATTTGACTAATTTCTCACCGCTGGCAGAAACACCCGCAGTCATGACAAATGACCTCTTTAATGTGTGATGTCACAGGCGGAACGCAAACAGCTCTGCCGTTGTACCTTTAGGGTGAAAATACGACAGAAATGGACGGCATTGACATATTTGATTCTGAGTCAAAGGAGAGTATCAGTGACTCAGATGACTCAGAGGAGCCTGAAGAAGACATAACTGACCCTGATACTGCAGTACAGCCATTCGGGTTTGAGCCAGACGTGCATGGATCGGAGGAGTCAGAGGATTCGGAGGAGTCAGAGGATTCAGAGGAGTCAGAGGAGTCAGAGGAGTCAGAGGAGTCAGAGGAGTCAGAGGATTCAGAGGAGTCAGAGGAGTCAGAGGATTCTTTGCCAGGCAAACAACTGGAGCCCAAAGCCTGAACTGGCAACACAGACTGTTTGAGTCATTTTTCATTATAGTGGGGTGACCGATTCTAATAAAATTGTTCCTCGCTGCTCGGATACAAGATCTAACAACGCTAATTAGACAGTATCTCACTTCCTCCACAAAAAATAACCGTCACAAAATATGGCTGGGTCTCCGGAGTTTGGGCAAAAAGAGTAAGGGCTTCTTTCTTGCCTTTATTTCAATAAAAATACTACATAATATGAGCTATAAATAACCTGAGACTCTGGAGCTAACGTCACATGAATTACCAGCTTGGCGTTAGCGTAGCGCTGGGCAGTTATGTTTTTAAGTGAACAACCAGTCGTCTGTCCCTCACTCTGCACGACTACCTCATATACCCAAACTTAATAGCTGTACCAACGACCACAAAAAACGCCAAGCTACATGCAACTTGTTGCCTTAAAGATATTCGCCAGTTTTTATCCACATAGCCGATCAACCTCTAGATAACCTGTCCTGGTGCCATGATTGCATTAGGCCGCAGCCTGCTCTGATAACAAAGCTAATGATCGTAGGCTAATTTTAAATATGCGTACCAAATTAATGACAGGCAACGTTATCGAGTCAGATAATATAATGCAAGACAGAGCTAATCAGACAGAGAATAGGATATTATTCTGTTAGATACAAGTGCCAACAGGACGAGAAGCCTATCCATCTTCTCCCTCCTCTATTAACCTTTACTGTAGCTACGTAGGCCTAACAAATGTATTAGGATACATACTCTAGAGACATAGAGACATAGGGGAAGAGAGAGGGGGAGAGACAGAGGGACAGAGAGGGGGAGGGACAGAGCGGGACGTTCCAGGAGCTCCCCTCACCACACAGCTGGAGTATCCGATCCCAGCCAGTTTGGGGGAGATGTGTTTCCACACCCCGATGCTGCCCTGCCGGATGCCCTGTCCCGCGGCCAGCTCCAGGAAGAACAGCGGAACCCCCACGACCACCAGGAGCACCACGTACAGCAGGAGAAACGCACCTGAGACAGAGGGGGAAAAACTAGCATCACAACCTCATCCCACTTTGCTTTTTCAAATATTAGAGTGAGAGGCAATAGCAAAACATGTACATTTCTTGGCTGTCTACTTATAATAAGGTTGTTTAGCTATAACGACTGCTTGGTTACCAGTTTGCAAATAATTATGGATACCATCTGCTACACACAGACAACTCATTAAAGTAAATATCATCCAGTACCAAGGACAGATGTCTTTGTCCATAGAAACTGATTAATATCACAGTCGACCACAATCATTGCCAGTTTTAACTTAAGAAATTAAGCGAGGTGGACTGAGATATTAATCAGATGCTATGGACAGACATTCGAAACGGGACGATATTGACCCTTACTGGGTGACAGGAAGTAGCCTGTTTCTAAGCTTCTAATTTTCAGACACTCGTGCCATACTGAACGCTGATAATTTTGGTTGCCATGGAAACGCCTGCTAAATCAGAGCACTGTTAATCCTTGTATAATGAACGTCGCTTTGTTTGTCTGAGCGAATTACCGTGATACGAGTAGTTTGCCTGATTACGCTGATGGACGTGGCTACTGTGTGTCAATGATAGACTGTTATTCAGACTCAGCACAATTTCCAACACAGAACACTAGGACGACAGTAAGCACTTATAATCTGCATCACAAACATTAAAGGGGCAGTTCGCCCAAAGATTAAATTAAAGTATGTGCCTATTTACCTACAGTAATACTATATCCATTCAGTTTTGCAGTGATTTGATGAGTTTTATAGATTTCCACTGCATGCCAGCCTGATACAACGGACCTCAAGGAACCCATATTTTTGCGGTTCTCAACGTGCCGAAAACTGACATTAGGAAAACTCGACAGCAACGTCCCTTTCCAAATACGATGCGACCGCTTCTCAGAAACGTCCCCGGAGCTTAATTTGTGCGCGGGTTCATCGAGAAAAACAGCCGTGCCCCCAAACCCAGTTTTGGGTCCACCCTCATATACTTCACTTGGGAGGATGTGACGCGCAGAGCGATAAAACAGAAGTGCGCACTTGTGTTCAGAGAGTGGGAGGGAGCGAGGGTGGGTGGAGCGAGCCGTCTGAACTGAGACCCTCTTCACCCCGCTCATACTCGGAAGTTTCCCTCGGGAGGTGACCTTACTGCTGCATAACACCACCTTTACACGGATGGAAAAAGATCGCTTTACCTGAAGAAGCCACCCCGCCTCGACTTCGGGGAGTTTTCGCTCCGCGGGGTGCCGTACGAACCGCGTGTTTTTTGTTTATTCTAACAGATTCCGAGTTACTGACCAGGGCCCAGCATTAAAAAAAAAAGCCTGACAGCTTTCTCAGCCACGAGACTCAAATAGACGCAAAAGAACAGTCATTTCAAACACAGAAACAGGGACCATCTTTACGCACAGAGAAACTGAGAATGGACAGTCTTTACGCACAGAAACAGAATGGACAGTCTTTACGCACAGAAACAGAATGGACAGTCTTTACACACAGAAACAGAGAAAGGACAGTCTTAACACACAGAAACAGAATGGACAGTCATTTCAAACACAGAAACAGGGAAAAGGACCGTCTTTACACACAGAGAAACAGAGAATGGACAGTCATTACACATAGATAAACAGAGAATGGACAGTCTTTATGGACAGTTACAGAGAATGGACAGTCTTTACACAAACAGAAACAGAATGGACAGTCTTTACACACAGAAACAGGGAATGGACAGTCTTTACACCTACAGAAGAGCACAGGGCAGTACTAACCTCCTCCATTTTGGTGACAGAGGTAAGGGAACCTCCAGATGTTTCCGAGGCCCACGCTGAACCCCACCTGGGCCAGCACGTACTGCAGCTTGCTGTCCCAGGCCGGGCGGGAGGGGTCCACCGACACCCCGCCCTGGCTCAAATCCTCCACCCCGTCCAGGAGCTGGGACTGGGACTGGCCCCCCGTCATCCCAGACCCCTCGTCGTCTCCGGGCAACGGAAGCTTCTCCATCTGGGGGTAGGAGGAGGATGGTGCAACCAGATGGTGTAAATGTAACATTCTCCATTGTAACCAGCCCTTAAGGTTACAGCAGAGAATGCGCCCCTCAGTATAGTATCCCCCAGAGAGTGTCGGTTTAGGTCAAACACACTGAGAGTATGCACATCCAGCCGCACGGCAGTATAGCAGCAGGGGCAGTTCTGGAATGCATTGACTGGGCGGCCATTTTGTAGTATCAGTTGGGCTTACATTTCCAACGTAATGAGCGCGCCTCACGCATCAATTTCGATTTCAGCATTGGTACGAGCAGACGACAAAACAAACTAAAGAAGTGACAGTCCAATGACTTGTTTATAAAAAAAATATCAGCCTAAATATTAAAACTCAGAAGCGCATTAGTGAGGTCGGGCACTGATTGGGCGATCAGGCCCGGTTTGCAGTTGGGCTTTCCAATTGATCCCAAAGGTGTTGGATGGGGTTGAGGCCTGGGGACTAGGCCCAAAAAGTGAGCATTTTCAGTAAGGAAAACTCCCCAGTGGGAGGAAAAACACTCACAGGGTGGTGAGAGATTCAAGGGTTTCCAAACACTGCTTAGTTAATGAATTAAATACGTTAAAATGTGGTTAAGCACATGTAATAATAATAGATTAAAATATTTCTTTATTGTGAATGGAAACAGACAGCACTCTTAATTCTACCCTTCGGGTTAAAAGCAAGTATACGGAAACGGATCGGAAGAATTCAGTAGCTACCGAAAGCATCATCAAATGTACAGAAGATAGATACGAAGAGTCAATCGGAGCCGCTGGTTTCAGGCAGACTATTAAAGAGAACTTAACTTGTGACCTCAAATGTGTGGGTTCTTTCTTAATTTAGTTTATGAAATTAAAATATCAGTCAGAACTACTGTTCTGCAGAGGCACAGGGGCCTGAACTGCAACCTTCGAAAAGAGGCAAAAGGTCAACCCTTTATCATTTCAATACAATTAAAAAAAAAAACAAACATCTTCAGCTCAGGTTCTGCACCTGTTGTTCAGTCGTGATAAGCCTGGCGTGTTGACACAGCGTTCCCAGCAGTCACAAGTGAACTAACGCCAAGTGTGCTTCCACTGCACCATAACAACTCAGAGCTGCTCAAAACAGTCAATATATTCTCTTCATTTAATTTTAAGTTAAATTCCCACATATGGACATGACCAAGACCATTAGGCCTTCCATAATGTCATACAGTCAACACAGTATGCATGTATCAGTACAACAATCATAATACTTTGTTCACCTTTATGCAATTTTAACAGAGAGTGAATACAAACTGAATGCATTCTAAGGTTGAATGTTGTCTATAATAATACAGTAATGTACACACTAACAGACTGGAGGTGTAACATTGCTGTACAAGTGGCTTTGGAGTAAGCTGAAGGATATTTTCTTGCTTTAGACCGCAATTCCCAAAATGCCCTGAAACGGCCTACTTAAAACATTACATTCATTTTCATTTCATTTTAAAAGCCCGCAGGACAACGGGACTTTCTGCCAGTATCTCAAATATCCCTCATCGTAGACGTACAAGGGCCTTTTGAAAATATGCACTAAAACTGAAGTAGTGTCAAAAACTCAAGGACGTGAGCTATCCCTTTAAAGCAGGACTGCCCAATCAGGTTCCTGGAGATCTACCGTCCTGTAGGTTTTCCAGGAACAGGATTGGGCAACCCTGCCTGTAAAGGAGCCACCACTGCACACCCTGCTTGTGCTGTGAGCAGGGATACTTTGCTCTCGAGGAGATGTTAAACTGAGGCACTGACTCACTGTGGTCATCAAAGAGCCCAGGACACTTCTTTTGGAAGAACAGGAGGTTCCCCTGTTCCCTTACAAAAATCCCTAAACTGGCTTTCTCAAAATGCCCACCTAACCTGCCCCAGAGCTAAAGCAGCCCCCTCCCCCCCCCCCTCTTATGTTAATGTGTGTTCTTTCATACAGGCAGACTCCGAACAATCTCACAATGGAAGTAAATATAAGCGCTTTCCCCAGACTCATACACACTACTGCGGCAGGTCAAGCTAACAACAGTCCCACACCAGCAAGTGCACACGCTACATCGCTAAAGCACAACTCTGCTAACCTGAAACCATCGTGCACATCTTGAATACAGACAGAAAAGCATCCATAATCGGCCATAAAACTTATTTTAAAAAACCATAACTTGAATTACTGTCATAAAATACCAGTGCTAGGATTCAGATTCGATGACCTTCAAGGCTATCTTCCAAGCCAGAAGTCTTGGAAGACAGCCAATGGCTCTACATGACTCCATATCACCCACTGGAGATATGGGGGAGTTGTTCTGTTTGCTACCCTGTACGGTACAACCAAATATTTAAACTTAAGCAGCTGTAACAGGCAGCCAGCTAAGTAAGATGAGGTCAGGCGTGACATGAACACAGCAGGAAAAGCTGTATTTAAGTCACGCAGCAACAAGTCGAGATGAACTGGTACTGCTATGTCCTATGCGTCAAAGCATTAGACGATCCACCTGAACACAGTACAAGCTAACCACGATAGCTACTTCAGTAATGCTACTAATGTAACACTACACTAGCATTTAGCTATTAAGAACTATTATATGGCTTGATCAATCAAACAGAAAAGGAAACAGTTCACCACACCGGATGAGATGCAGAAACGCCACATTCGCTATCTATTCAAACCCACTGTTTTATGGAGCATCCACGGTTTATCCATCGTGTTGTTCACACAAAGGCAAAGCTATCTAAACAGGCTGTTTAAGCGATTTGTCCCGTAGTTCGGTTCAGAACAGTCCAAGGACTGGACCCAAACATCGAAACTCCATCCTGCTGCTCTGGTTCTTTAGAGAAGTACACCAGTATAATGTATATCCAAACCCTATGACACAGGAAGGGATCAAAGACAAAAGCATCGGTAGGACATGCATGAATTCAACAGGCAGCATCATACCATAGAAGCCGCCACACTGTGTAAGTCAGTAAGAGTGACTTATCTAGCCTCCCAAGTTTACTCTACGCCCTGTTAGTATGTACAAGGAAAAAAGGTGAACAGGACTTAAAGTGGGTTAGGCCCAGGCTGGGCGAGAGGGAGCTCTATGGATCAGGAGATGGAAAATTTTTGAAGGTGTCTCTTACCTCAGTGTAGATCCTGTGACTATGGAAAAGTACACTTCCCTCTCTCCCTCTGAATGCACCCCCCCCTCCAAAAAAAAGCTCTATTTATAGCCTCTCTCTCTGACCCCCCTCTCTGCTGTCAGAACAGTGCTGGCAGATTCCAATTAGGATACACTGTCATATGTAATAAATGTGATATCAACATAAAACAAAAATGAATAAACAATTAGCATTTGTGTTAAAACAACAAAAAAGTAATAATCATTACAGCTTCCTTTATATATTAGTTCATACCTATATAATTGAGCAGTCTAATGTATCTTACTGTTGGAAATCTTATAATCAGCTTGAAAATGTATGTCTTGGTCTAGTATTTTTCTACATAAAATTATAACATTTATGCAAAGAAAGCCTCTCTCGTTTTTTTGTACACTTTATTTTTTAAATCACTGATGGTCACATAAGGTCATTACCATTTGTGGCCAAGAAGATAACTGCTTCAGAGACATTTTTACAGACAAAAATGACCCTGAGAAAGAACAGAAGAAGAAAGGGCACCGGTAAAACTTTTAAGAGTAGGCCCTACTAAACCTCTTTCAGCACAGAGTTTCCAGATTTGTGCCAGTACTATTCATTCATTAAGTGTTGACTTAAACCACCATTGTTTCGTGGTCACAGGAAGTTTACCTTGGTTTAATCACATAAAAACTTTCCAAAGAAACAACGACTTTGCTGCTTCAGATTATTAATGGAAATCAATCATCAGTTTTCTACCATAAGTGACTGGAACAATCAATTATAATATTTATGTTTATTTTTTACCGTAGGAAGCAGACTGCATGGAATGAAAGAGAAAAATCTGTGTAAATTACACCGCGTAAATTATATCAGAGTAAGGGGACATGACTTTTGAAACTACATAGATGTGCACGTGAAGGTACACCCCTTTTAGCCATCAAAATACAACCAAAGGTACACGGAATAAAAATAAAGACGGTGTAGTATAAACATAACTGCCAGCTATCAGCTCTACAAAACGCATGAATCTTTTCGATTACATTTTGAAACAGCAACAAAAAACAAGAAACAGAAACAAACAAGTGCATTATTCGAAACAAATAAGCTTGGAAATAGTTTCAAAAAGAAAAGAGTTCAATAGTTAAATCTATGAATAAAACACGTGTAGCCTATACATACAAACACATACCTTGACCTTGTTCACTCTCCTTGGAGAGGTAGTCCCCGATGTCTCTGTTTCTCTCTCTGCCTCGATTGGTACATGCACTTAATCAAATTTCCGCGGCGTATGTTTTCTGGTAAGTATCTTAAAAGTCACACTGCACTGAATTCGGGGTTTCGACTTAAAGGAAACTGGTGTAGCCACGTTGTAATACAACACGTAAATTCCAAGGCGCACCGCCCCCTCGCGTTTCATTGGCTATTAAGCGTCTTGCCCCGGTCCGAAAGAATAAAGTTAACGGCGAAACACGCCATTTTCCGCATGAAGTGAATTTTACTAGCCTAATCATTTTACAAATAACTGGCCCATGGAAAGTACTCAGGAGTCTGTGCGTCTGTGCATTTGCGTATTTGAACCAACCTAAGAGTGATGCAGTGGGGAACCACTAAATTTAATGCATGCGCTCTTCTCAACGCCTTTTTTGGAACTGCAAAAGCGAAAGAACAGCGCGACTGTGGCCTCGTTTTAGATGCAGCGCTATTTTTAATTTTTTTTTTAGTTAAGCACCCATTACTTCATTTAATGCTATGATGTAAGTGAAGGAAAATTATTTTTAGGTTGGCGTATTTCTTATGTCCATGTGGCAGTGTTATTATTTCTGTGGACTGTTCCAACACCAATGCGCCCCCTATTGGTTCATTCAGCTGTTCGATTCCGAAATAAGTTTATTTCACTCCGGAGGAATTCAAAGCTTGCGTAAACTTTGCCAGGGAGGAAAGTTGCACTGACGTATGGAAAATGTTACCATGTGGATTATTGTCGAAGCTGCTTGAAGCACCTTTAAGAATTACAGCAAGAGTGCTCGTTTTGACATGAACCTCTTTAGAAAACGCTAATTTATTTGACCTTTACTTTAAACTATCATAATACGGCTATGTTCAGAGTTTTTAAATTTTACTCTTCTTTTTGCTTTGGATTATTATTACTACTATTTTTTATTGATTATTTTATGTAGCATATATGTTTATTCACTCGAGGCACATATTCATACAAGCGTAATTCGCCGTATTTTTGTTATTCTCAAAAATGTTTCCTGTAGTTTAGACGAACATCCATAGATTAAGTATTTTCCATTCGTCAGTTCAACTGTCAACACTTGCGATGTTTGCGTATACTTTGGATAAACAAACGTAAGGGGTGGAATCGAACGGCGGAATAAATCAGTACACCGCGCGGTAGTCCTGGAACAGCACACAGAAATTCACCGTCACCTGAGAGTAGGCACATGCGTCACCGCTATCAACGTAAATATAATCTTCCTCCAGTAAATCAGTGCGTAAAGCGATGGGTGTCATCTTAACTTTTGAACATGTAAAAACAAACACTGCGGCTACAGTAGCCGTTTCCAGGATTGTACACAAACTTTTATGTCCCCGCCTGCGTAAATGTAACAGCTGTCACAATTATGCCGCCTCTGAATTTTTTTATACAATGTGCTTTTTTTAGTGTTATATGTTTACCGAATGAGAAAACGAGAGGGTTGGTACCCAGGGGGTTCATGGAGAGGGCTTCAGATTTGAAGATTAGGGACGCTAGATGGTGTTGAAAACCATCTTCACGTAGTGTCCTTTTCGGGATACTTATTTAGGCATTTTAAATGGTGCTTAATGTGTTAAAGAAATGGATTGCACTCATCAGCGTGCCTGTCTTAAGTTAGTTTAGTGTTTCATTTTAAATAAGTTTCGTTAATTTGGTTGCTGCGTTGACTTAGCATCATCTTCTGGATGCTCAGTAATGGAAAAGATACAGCCACCTGGCCACCTTCATTTATAATATAAGCACGCCCCAGACTGGTCTGTATAGTGGGCTGTTAGCTTTGAAAAAGCTTTCTTGGGTGTTCAGAAAAACAAAGACGCTTTCCTCGTCGGTTTGGATGTTAGCTCAACTCACTTCACTGTAAGTTACAGAGCTGCTTGCGCGTCAATGTTACACAGTCTTTTTTCATAAATAAAGCCCCGTGTGTCGCGATTGCGTGGGGGGTTGGGACCCAAACGCAGAGGGGAGAAAAAATACAGCTCCAATTGAAAGAACAAAAAGACTTTACTTGATAGGGGGGAACAAAAGGGAACACAAAGCCTCACAGGGCGACCTTCAAACAACCAAGGGAAACTACAAACGCAGGAACAAGAAAATGCAAAAATCCCAAAACACCAGAAAACCAGGGCATAGGCAGGAACACATGGCTTACGAACAAACAATCAGGCAGAACCACAAGGATCCAGCACCTGAGTCAAGGGAGAGGGAAACTTAAATAGAACACACGCTGACGAGATACAGGAGGGCACCATGAACAATCAGGCCACAGAGAGGGAAGGGAAAACGAGACACCCAGCAAACAATAATTGGATAATTGAAAACAATCATACAATTAACACAGGGGGAGCAGGACACAAAACAGAAGTGCCGCCATCTGGCGGCCCAACAGGGAAAACGCAGACAGGGACACAGGACCATGACACCGTGCTTCATAATCTGGGGATGTGGCTGGTCTCACCTTTCGCATTGGAAATGTGTTTCCTTGATTAACATTAGTATGTGCAGAAAAAAACCTCTATACACTCATTGTAGGGCGTTTTCATTCACTGTTGCAATTATACCGGCTAGGTCATACGAATGAAACATCGGTCTGATGTTCTTTGGTTTAAATTGTATCCGACTCGAATTAAGATATGTGCGCAATTGAAATTGGTAATGACTACTGAGAAGCCAGAGCTGTTCGAAGTAAAAACTTTATAGTGCCAGGCTAAATATTTTCTGAGTACTAGGGGTGGTGCTAAATGCAAATACCATATTTGGGAACAGTTTTATCCCAATGTTTTCTCCTCCCGATTGTGGCCAATATTATTTGGATTCAGATCTTTTCTTTTATTCCCACCTCTTTGATGCCATTTGCTCAGAAGTCAGCACCAAGTTTCTCAATTAGACACACACACCTGCAGACAGCGAGTGACCGTTTCCCTTAACACGAGATAGGCCAGAGCGACGCCATGGGGCTTTGGGGTCTTTAAATTTTAAATTACTCTAATGTCGTAAATGATATATCCTCCTCCTTCCATGACCCCTAAATATTTGGACTTGAAATTACTGTGTTTTTAAAATTCGAAGAAAAAAAGACTCGGTACAGAAATACAGGAAGTCTGTGCCATTTTCTTCACAGAACCCCCGACAGACAATAGACAACAGGTGCTTTTACCCAGGTGCGAACGAGTCCCTGTCTAATCCAGCACGCTATTCAACAATTGAATGACCAGTGCTTTGATACGAATTTCCCAATGAAGCGCTATCGATACTAACTTCGCACATATAATAACACAAGCCTTTCGAATGGGGATGAGTAAGTGTGAGCACTGTAATTATTCAAACGATAGGCTTAGAACTCCGCTGAGAACGCCACTGACATATTTTAAGGTTTTCACTGAAACGGAGTCTTTGGACAAACTGAAATGAATAGCTACACGACAACTGTGTGAAATATAACCGATTTTGTGCGTGGGGTCCCAGCACACCACCGAAGCTGCGCGTTCTCAGTGCAATTGACAAGAGGAGAACGACGGTGCATATGCTAGGTAAAAGCGCACTCCCAAGAGAAGGGAGGAGGGAATGTGCTGAATGACTCAGGAAATGATTTGTTTAAAACATTGTACTTTGTATATCTTTAACTACTTCTCCATTTTGTGTTTTGTGGCTCGCAGTGCAGTCGGCGGCGGGGGTTGTTTAGCAGGTGACGCTCGGGAAGTTCATGCTAAGCCTGCCGACAGCCACTGCCGACTGCCATTGTGCTGGTGGAGGATCACCTCAGTGCCCTCCAACCTCGCTTGCCAGCACCTGGCCCCGCACCAAGGGAACCCCGGTCTTCTTATCCAGTTCCAGCGCCAAGGAGAAGACCACCAGTGGGGCCTTCGGTGGTAGTGGGGGAATCGTCCTCTGCTCCTCTCCCTAATACCCTGTCTCCCCACAACCGCTTCCACGTTCGCCCACAGTGCCCGGATTCAGAGGTTGCGGTGCCGGACGCCCAGGGGCCGCCTCAGGCGCCTGGGGAGGAGTGCTGGCGTTGCGGTCTGTCCCCTTATGGAGGTGAGGCAAGTGGTGCTTACTGCAGGCAGAACAGATAAAGAGTTACAAATTACTACGATTGTCTACAGCTGCGGTTGCAGGTCAGCTAAACCACTCCATCTCTGCCTGCAGATGGCGCCCTAACCACACCACCCCTCCGCAGTCGTGTACAATTTAGCGCTTTTCTCAGTGTTTCTCTAATATGCCTTGATACATTTTACCTGAGCCTATATAACAAAACTGCTATTTTAGAAATACAATTGTCAGTTGTGTCCTTTATTTACAGGAAATTGTTTTGCTATATATGGTTTTGTAATCTTTATGAAATTACGTTACGTCTGAGATAATTCTGAAGCCACTAGCCATCAGCGTAGCGGTAGTAAATATAGTTTAAAAAACGCAGCCTTTCTAGAATGAAAACATTACGGACACTGTTGTTGGTTAATGACACACCCTGCCTGCCCCCAACCAGTGTATCAAGCAACTTCAAAATTTATAATCTTGTTGTGATATCGTAATTTTTCTTCTGTTAAGATGTGCGTCACACGTTTTGGCACTAATGCATTTGGTACTTTGTAAAAACAAAACTCCGTTTGGTAAGATATCGGTGCTGAGTCTTCTCCGACGTTGCTTAATGACATGAGAAAGTATGAGGTCAGAGACCATGCAGAATTGCTACAGACCTGTCACAGTCTTATGGACTAGTCTCTCCAGCTTATCTCACAGGTTTTCAATTGTATTTAGGTCAGGGGACTGGAACAGTCATTGCTAAAGCTTGATTCTGTGGCCAGTTAACCACTTTTATGGTTTTGGGGGAATGTTTTGGATCATTGGTGGATTGGGTAGGGTGGCAGTGTAGTGTAAAGGGTAAGGAGCAGGTATTGTAACCAAATGGTCACAGGTTTTATTCCTGGGTAGGACACTGCCATTGTACCCTTGAGCTAGGTACTTAACCTGCACTGCTTCAGTATATATCCAGCTGTATAAATGGATGGTCTGTAAATACTATGTAAAAGTCATGTAAGTCGCTCTGGATAGGAGTGTCTGCTAAATGCATGTAATGTAATGTAATTGTCTGTCGCAGTTCCACTAAGAGCCACTAGAGTTCACCAGTGCCCAATTTTGTATTCCCGTGATTAGTTATCTTGATTGTGTTATTGGTTTCTGTTCAGTCTGCACGTGGGTGCTTATCAGTTCATTCTGTTCACCCGTTCCTCTGTGTATTTATGTTCCCTGTTTTAATTTGATTTTTTCTTACATTTTTTTTTTGCTTGCTTGGTTATGGTCTTGTTGCTTATTCTGGGGCACCTGTGGACTTACCGCAGGTATCATTCTGTTTGTTGTTTTGTTTTATCTTTTCTCAGGAAAAAGTAGCCAACTTGTTTCACTTTTAGTGATGGGGGCATATGGCTTTGTTGAAGCTTTCCAGCCAATTATGTTAACTCGGTTTGCTTCTCGAGGCTTCAGGTGTTCACAAGGGACACCCGTGGGTCATAAGCATTTAGAACAGGCAAGTGTATTATGGATGACGACTACGCTGCAATATATGTAATATTTTGGCCTGTAATGACCTGTGGATTAAACCTCTGATGTAACAAATAAGTAAATTACTCTCAGTGTTCATACCTCATGTATAAACACACAACCATCCTGAAATAAAGGGCTTCATTTTGATGTAGAAATATCCATAATTCCTCATTCCTGTTCTGCAGTCACTTATAAAAAGTGGTTTAAAAGGTTGCCTTGTTCTTTCGTCTGCAGTGTCTGCTTATGGACATTGTGTTGTGTGGCGCGTAGGTTCGAAGCCTGACTCATACGTGGTTTTGTTGAATTGTATTTGCATTAAATTTCAGATCAGTAATACGGAATCATATCCTGGCCTCTTATTGTTTTGCACTTAAGTAATGCATAATTGTAAAATGATTCAGTTTGTGGTCTGCTTGTGTAACTTGTTCTACAGTAAAACTCAAATGAAGGTGTGAAGAACATTGTGTGCTTCAACTGAACAGTGGCAGAGCATTAAACCATGTAGTGAATGGGATTTTAACAGTAAAAATGCTTGTGTGGCCAGACAGAGGTGATGTTGGGCAGTGAACTACTTAATGATTTTTATTCAGGAACAGAAGTTGTTCTGGCGTAGGAGACCTTAGAAATAAAACGTTAGGGAAAGGATAGCAATGTACCTCCCAAACATTGTACTAGGAGGGGTGGTGGGGTTTGGTTGGATCAGCTGTCTGGAGATGATGAAAGATAGTCATTAATTCAAATGGGTAGAAGGGGGAGGATGGCAGTTTAACAAATGAGATACTTTTAGTTTTTTTTCAAGAAGGGGGATGGCTTCCCCCTAAAACTGAGCTCTGATATAATCCAAATATATCCCACATGATGTGTTATCATTTGTGTCACTAATAAAACCTGGCAGATAATTACCATGGAGATGCCTCATTGCAGAGATCATCAACTCTGGCCCTCGAATCCAAATCCAGCCCTGGTTTTCTTTTTTCCTGGGTAATTAGTGCTACTGATTGGCCAGACTGTCTTCACACCTGACTCCCAGGCAAAGGGAGGGTGGAAAACCAGCAGTTCTCGGCCCTCGAGGACCGTGAGTTGCTGATCCCTGTCTTATTGGGATCGAAACAAAGTGTTCCCATATGGGGGAAAGCTTTGATTCTCTTGCTGGCTTGCTCCACTACAAACCCAGACATTGTGTAGCATTTACCAACATCCTTCAACCAAATCTTCCCGTCGGAATCAAAGCCATTCCCAAACCAATCGCATAGTGGAGGTGAAACAAGGCTTCGAACGCCATCAATTACGTTGTCATCTGGCAGTCACTCATCAACGTTTCAGGAAAATGACCTCGCGTTCTCAACGCTCGCTTCGAAGCTTCGGGGGTCAAATATATCATCATATCATCTTAAGTTGGGTCGTTGCCCTGAGTGTTGAGACTATTGTCCTGCTGGAAGACCCAACAACAACCGACGATGTATCCTAACAAGGTTTCCTGGGCCTTGGGTAGCATAACAGTCACACATCCACCACCATACTTCACAGTGGTGATTAGGATCTTTTCTGCATGACCATCTCTTTATTTACACTACACCACTTGTGGTGTTTGTGGCCAAAAGCTCTCTTTTTGTCTCATTTGTCCATAGAACCCTGTTCCATTCAAAGTTCCACAGACCTTTGATAACATGAGGCCTTCCTCTGGCAAACCTTCCGAATAGCCTGTCGGCATTGATGTGGTGCCTAATTGTAGTTTTGGAGATTTGATGACCGAAAGATGCAACTAACCTATGCAGCTTTCCAACTCCAACTGATCTTTTGAGAATTTCTTGGTTCTTGAACCTTTCTCCTCACTGTGTGAGGGGGAAAATTTGCTTGTGTCCTCTTCCAGGCTGGTTCAGTTGTTTTGAACTTACTGATTATTGCTCTATTATTGAGATGGGTGTTTTTAGACATTTAGCTTTATATTGACATTTCCCCTTTTTTGAAGATGAACAACGTTTTGTCTCATTTTAAGGGAACTGAACCCTGAAAATGGGATAGGAACACAAACCCCTGTGTTTCTAGGGGGATCGGACCCAAATCCCTTCTTCATATGCAGCTATTCGTTGTAACCGAATGAAAAAGAGCCGCTGCGGTCAGAGAGCGTTTATCTCTGGAAAGTGGAGATGCAGTATAATGACTAGAAAGTAGAGATGCAGTAGAATGAGTAGAATGTCTCTCTGGCAGAGATTTCCATCCGTGGCTGACAGTGCGGACTTTGGGCTGTTACTGAGTGGGCCTCTCTTTTTGCTGTGGCCTTTGTCACACAAAGGCACACCCTGAACTCTTGTGCTAATTCCTGCACCGTGGCATACTCTCAGCACTCCTGTCATTCTCTCTGTATCTCAGGAGGAACTGGTGTTTTCACAGCTGCATGCAGCACATGCGGGTGACGGACGGTGAAGCTATTTTTATGCTGTCTGTTGCCAGAGGTGTCTATGTGCATGTTATGTGTGTACGTGTGTGTGCGTGTGTGTGTGTGCGTCTGTGTGTGTATGTGCGTGCGTGTGTGTGCATGCATGCTTCTGTGTGTGTGTGTGTGTACATGTGTGTGTGTGCGTGTGTGTGCATATATGAGTGTGCGCGTGTGTGTGCATGCATGAGTGTGTGTGTGTGTACGTGCATGCATGCTTATGTGTGTGTGTGTGCGCGTGTGTGTGTGCGCGGATCAGTGGCTTGGCCGTGGTGGCAGGACTCACAGTGTAACCTCCCTTCCTGTTTCCTACGGGACACCGATGGAAGACTCAGGTGTTCTCCCTGAGCTTAGAGTGAGTTTAGTACACATCATACGGCTCTGTTGAGTTACGGTTAGTATATTCTGAAAAGCGTTTTTTTTTTTTTTGTTGCCATGTATGAAAGATGTGATGTAAAATGATCATTATTATTGTTGTTGTTATTATTATATCATTATTGTTCTTTTGACGTCTCAGGTCATCCAGTTTCCCAGAGTTTACCCACCTCTTTTTAAACAGGCCTGGAAAGCACGTATGATTGACTAACACCTGAGTCATGTGCATGTAGTGCAGGGATGACTGGTCTCTCTCCCGGTGTGTACCTCCTTTAGAAAGAATTTGAGGGGGTGGGGGGGGTGTGGTGGGGTGGTGTGGGGGGGGGGGGGAGTGAGAAGGGAAGGGCAAGGAAGCATGTAGGCCACAGAAAGGACATAAGGAGTCACATTCCACACACAAACCTGGTCATGCTGGTTAGTACACATTCATCTGAGCATGAGCAAGACGGAGAGACAGGTGGGGGGGGGGGGTGCATATTTCAGACGTTACGTTTTCCCGTGAGTACGATGATGAAAAGTGGACACACAGCCACTTTGTCATTTCAGTACAGGGCACGTATTCATAAATGAGGGTGGAAGTGTCGAGCGTGAACTTCCTGTTTGACACGAACAGGCGTCGTGTCAGAGAGACAGGTGGCCCCGTGATGTGGTGAAGAAGTCTCTGTGATTCCCTGGTGCTGCTGTGCTGTGTTTCCCCCTTTATCGAGGAACATAAAAACTGAAATTCAGAAGTATCCCACATAAATAAAACTCAAGCCTTTTCGGTCCATTCCTACTGAGTAAAGCAGTAAACGAGAGGTAAAATGGCGGTCACTGGTCTTGGTGGGTTATCAGCATCGTCTCTGAAGTAGAGCAATGCACTGGATCCAGAAATGAGTTGGGATTTTTGTTAACATTACATGTCAAGTACACAAGTTAATAGCATATGAGTAAAGATTGAGGAGATGCAAGCACATTCATGAAACTGCCACTATAAACGTAATAAAGTCGAGAAAAGATTTTTAAAAAAGATGACTGAAATCTATTCATTTTAAATGTATTATTCATAAAAAAATCAGTTGAGATATTGCATTTTCTTTTGCAAGGCTCTCTTTAAGTTGACAGGGATTGCACAATCAAACAAACACATGATTCATGCCGCAGTGCGTCATGAAACTGCCAAAAAAAATGCTTTTTCTTTTTTATAAAAATTTTTTTTTTTTAATTTTTGCAAGACTTAACAGAAAATTTGAAATTGTGGGAAAGTCAAACCTGCATATGGTCCATATCAAACTCGAAAACCTTGAGAAAAATGCACTGATCTAATTTGTCACTCATAATTGGTACCTACTATGTTTTGCAGAAAGGTGCACTAGACAAAAGCCTTGAGGTGATAAAAATCTTGCACCTGTTGCTACGTAGGAGTCCATTCAAAACATTCCCACAGCGTCAAACATGAGCCCTGGATCTCACAATTCTGACCAGCGGAATTCGGTGCAAATGATATCATATCAACATTTCCATCTGAGCAATAATTCAGTGTTGACAAAGGCATGGCAGAGAGAGCGAGAGAGAGAGAGTGAGGGACAGAGAGTGAATGAGAGAGAGGGGGGAAAGAGAGAGAGAGAGGGACAATGAGTGAGAGAAAGAGAGAGAGAGAGTGAGGGGCAGAGAGTGAATGAGAGAGAGAGAGAGAGAGAGAGAGAGAGAGAGAGAGGAAATACTTGTTTTACTAGTTCCCGCATAACTCAAGAAGGTGTGACAGAGAAACAGGCCACTGTAAACAGGAGAGGATCACAGCGTGTGACATTAGCCTCAGTGAACAGCTCCCTGTACAGGCACAGGAACAAAGAGACCAGGTAAGCTAAACTAAATGTTTTTTACTCAATAACGACCATTTATACTGTGCTGCGCTCTGTGTGTGTGTGCATGGCGTGAGTGTGTGCATGTGAGTGTGCGAGTGTGTGTGTGAGTGTACGCGGGTTTATACGGGGCAGGGCTGTCGGTCAATGTCACACAGTTTCAGGGAGGACCTTCCTGATCTACAGATCGCAGGAGTTTTATCCCCAAAAACCGGGGACACCGGAGCTGTACTTCAAAAAAAGTAATTCCCCAAACTGAAAAAAAATCCTGATAGGAAACTCCGGACACAAACCACAAAACGGATTGCCGTTCATTTCCTGAACAGAAGTAACTAAACTGGAATCGATGGCAGAGGTGACAGTGTAGCATTGGAATTGATGGTAGTTTGATAGTGGTGGCGCGAGTGTGGTATAATGGTTTGGGCACCGGGCTTGTGATACGTTTATGTCCCCTCACTGCTGGCACCCCCTTCAGTGAGGCACTCAACCGCAGTCCCTTCAGTGAATAATAGGAATACTGTAAAATTTACAGCTCGTTGCTTAGATACTTGTTGTACTTAGATGGGTACTGTAATTGTATTTACAGCAAGCTTACTGCGAAATGCATTAAAGCAAATAACAAGCTAATTGCTGCCAGCAACTTACTGTAAATTTTTATTGTGTTCATTTTACAGAAACTTGCTGGTAGCAACACAGTTGTTTTAAATGATATTTTGCACTTAGGCCTAATTATACCCAACAATTATTGCTGGTCAGGGTTACGGGGTAGGGGTGGCTGGGGTTTGGATTCTTTCCGATTCGAACCTGGGAGGTGACAGTGCTATCCACTGCACCACCGCTAAACCCCTGCTTAGTTATACACAATGAAAACAAAAACAATCCGCCTGTCGTTGGTTTGTAAGGGGTACTTCTGGGTAGGGTTTGAATCACACTTGCGTTGCGATGCCCCTGTCCTTTTGACTGACAGTTCAACTTAAAGGAGGATTTGCATTATTATTTGAATTTTGCCACGGTAGATGTGTAACAACGCAGAAGTGAAATCACAAACAGCAGAACTACAGCGTCAGCCTTTTTTCCATGACTAGCAGGTTGGCCTTCAAACAAGGAAAGTGAGAAGACCAACTGAACTGTCATTTTCTTTTAGTCGTCAATCATGTAGTCAAAAGAAGAAAATGTTATTTCAGATGTATAGATTTGATGATTTCCATTTCCATTTTATTTATGATAGAGTTGTGTGTGATATATGGTAAATGAGAAGCAAAATGGACTTTGCATTTGAATTTTCAAATTGTCAGATGAATACGACAATGGAAAAAAGGAAACTGGATATTTGCATTTGAATTTGAATTGAAAATGATAATGAAATGCAATTGCAAATGCAAGTAAGGACACAATCGTTAACAGCTTTTAGTGGCTCTGAAAAATTGGTAGTAAAATAGGCATATTACTGTATGAGGATTTACAGCAAAAATATATTTACTGTAAATTTCACAGAAATCATTTACAGTGTATCTAATAGTACAAATTAGATACATTTAGGACTTTCTGGCCTAGTCCATGCTCACTGTGTGAACTGGACTTACTGTGTTCATGGCTATGGATAACCGTTACATAATGAGTGTTGTACCTTATCACACCAGTGTTTTGTAGTTGTTCCAATGACATTTCGGTATGCACTTATTGTACCTCGCTTTGGCGAATTCATCTGCCGAATAAATGTAATGTATAAATGGATTGTGTGGATTGTATGGAATGGTCGGATTGTGTGAGGAAGAATGTGAGCGGTGTTGAGTTTCTCTGAATCCAAACATCTGGTAAACGCCCGTAATGTAAAGTAATGGAAATGACCCAGACCCTGCTGTTGTGCATCTCTACCAATCTGGTAGGCCTATTGGGGTTGTTCTGGGTTTTGGGTCTGAGCGTCTGCTGAGGGCACTCAAGGTGGATCGAGCTGATAACTCTGAGCTAAAGAAAGGGTGAGGATGAGAGGTGATGGAAAGATAAACTGCAGTCATAAAGATGGACTGTGTACAGCCTGCAGCGGGTTAACCCTGCGCTCCTAAGGGAATTGAACATGAACGCTTCTGTACGACTTCCATTTGGAGAGGTACATTATATTTATTTGGCAGACACTTCCATCCAAAGTGATGTACATGAGTGTACACCGAAGGTCACTGGAACTACTACAGTACGCAGTTCAGATAAGGTACAAATCTCATTAAGTATCAGTCATCCATAGCCATGAACAAGTCTAGTTCATGCAGTAAGCACAGGCAAAGTCAGCAAAGTTCTGTTATGTCAAACAAGAAGTGAGGCATGATTACAAGAGATAAGATAAAGACCTACAACATCAAGATGAAGATACAAGTGCAACATAAGCGCTAGATTAAGATACAAGTGTAACATGAAAGTGCAAGAAGATCGAGATACAAGGATACAAGCCATATAAAACAGTCATCAGAGATTGGTAACCCTGCGGAGGAGCAAGGTTAGCGTTAGTCAAGGTACGGTCTGAAGAGACGCGTCTTCAGGCCACGGCTGGAAAATAGGCAGTGACTGAGCGGTTCGCGAGGAGTTCGTTCCACCACTGAGGAAGATAAAATAAGTGGTGAGCGCCGTTTAGCTCTGGACAGAGTCAGCTCGTGGTCATGAAGAGTACGTAGTGCCTTGCGGCGGTATATCGAAAGACAAGGGAGGCTAACAGAGTTAGCGACAGAAACGTGAGCAGCGACTGAGCATGAGAAAGGTGTCTGAAACGAGAAACAGGGAGCGTTGATGCTGCCTGCTGGGAATGGTGCCCTGCTTAGGTGGAGTCAGACTGTGCTGAACTTAGACACACTCGCGTTTGACATCTGTCAACATAGCTCGTGTTAAATCGCTTGCTTAGAGCCTGATTTACTAAGCTCATACTATTTGTTTTACACCATTCATCGGCTGTGTATTTAGCTTTGCGTGCGCTAAAAAAATTGGCTCACGCTAGGGTTAGGGTCAGGGCTAGGTTAGTAAATCAGGCTCTTGTATCTGGTTCTGTAGTCTAGTCATACGTGCTGAAGACTTGTTGGATTCTCAGTGCGTTTTTGGAAATTGTGCTGGATAGTTCAGCTTGCGCTCGTGTCGCTGATGGGGCTGTTCCCTGGGCTCTTTCTGTTCTGCTGTCAAACGCTGCGAGTCTTCCCCTGCCACCCTCCCCCCCCTCCTTCACGCTCTCATTCCGTACCTCTCAGGAACGCAGTCTGCTCAATCACCCATGTGAACGTAAACCTTTCACTTCCTCTTACCCCTGACGGTCTTCTGACAATATATAACAGGGCTGACAGACCCTATGGACTAATAGGGTAAAGCGGCTAATATTTAGCCAGGAAGGGGACCCTTAGAGGCAAGAAGGGTCCTTCTCTGAACACCTGCTAGCAGCCCATCTTAAAAAACATATTTAAAAAGTAGCATACGATGCTGGCGATTAACAATCAAGTGCTGTGTTCAGATCAACATACTCTTGACCACTACGACAAAGGCCCTTGTAATATCAAGTTAAACATTTGCTAAGCGTCCTTTTATATAATATAATGCCACAAAGTCAAAGGGATTCCATCATTTCCCCATAAAACGTCAATATGAGTGGGACTACTGTTTGACTGTTGAATGAACACTCCCTGTGACTGAATGTGGTAGACAGCGGGAATCCTGGATAGCGGTGACTCTGACTCTTCAAAGCCTGAATATGGAGGACGGCATAGTCTGTAAACAATGAAAGTGTCCTCCTTAGACCATGTTTCTCTGTGAACCAATGGAAATACAGCAGGAGCGCTGGCCTAGAGATGCCACACTACTGATTATCCACGTTCTGTTTCGCTGCGCACAGCTGCTCATTTGAGGGTTCGTGAAGCAGCTCGTAGCGCGCAGTTACAGGATTTTAGCGTTCAGAATGGCGGTGTGTGTGTCGAGGGGGTATGAGTTTTTGGCTCAGAAAGCTCGTGTCAGTGTTCGCCAAACAGCCAGGACTGACAAACGTGCTCCGAATGGTTTTAAAGAGCAGTATCTTAGACTGCGCTATCAGTATCAGAATGTACAAACATTTGCACTGTGTAGCCATTTAAAATATTCAAGTAGTCTTTTAAAACTGTGCACCACACGGTGAAACGTTCAGTATTTCATTGACCCTGCGTACATTTCACTCTCACAGGGTACATTTGAAGCTCGTTGGGCTCGTTTAAACTCTGCTGGAGTTAAACGTGAAGTTATAAGTTAGTGCGTTTAAACATTAGCACAGCAGTTGTTGAGATATTCAGTTAGTGTGCTTGGCTGACTGAGACCTTCTAAGGGCTGCTTCCACAATGTAGGTGAAAGTGCTGTTTTCCCCTCTCCTGTCTTACAGTGACCACATTACACCCTTCTTTTGGTAGCCATGTATTCCAGTGTTGGTCTCCTTCAATGGCAAGTGTGAGCCTGCGCTTGGTCAGGATCTGTCTCTATTTTGCATCTCTGACAGAGAAGAGAATCTCTAATGTGTACTCTCTTTTTAGGGTCTGATAGCAACTTAGTTTGTTATGCATTTTGGTTACATCATCCCGATATCCTAGAGATACGATTTTAGTCTGTTGAATAACTTGGTTTACTTGTATCTGCGGGTAAACAGTGCTGGTATGAAGCTGTGCTTTGTGTTAGCTGGGTTAATGGGTTGGTCAGCTTCATTACCAGCTGACTGAGGGGACTCTTCTCATGAATGGGCTGTTGGGCTTTCATTGTCTTCATCGGCAATGTGGGCTGAAATGGAGGCGCATCCAGAATTTGAATGCTCTTTTTTGGATATGATCCTAATTCTGCCCTACATGCATTATTTTATGTTCTAAAAAAAGTTATGTTGCACACAGAATGTTTATACAAACTCTACATGCAAGGTCTCTATTGGGTGCTTGTCCCAATTGGTATAACAGTTTTTTTTTAATAGCATGTAAATACATTCTCTGTAAATACTCTTTCCCAACCCCTCACTCTCTCTTTCTTATCCCCCCCTTCGCTCTCTCTTAGATGGAGCCGCAGTCACGGACCCCCCCTTCTGTGGCTACCCGAAACCCAGGAGCCTTCAGAGTGATGGGCCCCCCAGGGACCCTGAGTGTTCCCGAGACCTTTAATTCACACCCCCCGCCTTACCCGGGCCCTAAAGGTGACGGGGGGGGGGGGGGGGGGGGGGGCGGGAGGGAAGCAGAGCACACCAGGGTTTATAACAGATCTCTTCATCCTCTGAGGGCCCACACCTCTTACAGCCAGGCGTGTAGAACATTCTAGAACATCTAGGACCGCAGGGTCTCACCTGGGATTCGAACCCGCGACCCTCAGTTCCAGAGGACAGAGGTCTGGCCTTGATACCACAAGGTGCAGCGTCCTGTCAATCGTACTGACCACAGTGCAACAGTGAGGCCTGGTCAGGATTCTGCCCGTCCGTCCCTCTCATTGGTTCCCCTGGGGGCGTGGGGGTCACTCAGCTGCTGTGTAATTCATTGCTTTCATGTGATGTCACTTCCTGTGTTTACTATCAAGGGAGGTCTTATAATGTATTGACCTACTGTATTGAGTGCACCTGTTTTGTGCTCAGGTTGGCCGTGGCTGCAATGTACGAACAGAGGAGGCTATTCATCGGGGTTAGCGTGTCATTAACTGTAATCACACGCTTTTTTTCCTCGCAGCCAATGGCTCCCGAGCGCAGAAGAACTCACTGCTACAGGCTGAGAGGGAAGTGGTGGGTAACCAGCCTCTGACTCTGTGTCTGTGTGTCTGTGTCTGTCTGTCTGAGGTCTGTCTGTCTGTCTGTCTGTCTGTCTGCGCGCCCCAGGCCTCGGCATCATCAGGTGAACCTATCAGCCCAAAGAGGCCATCGTGCTTACTGTGGGAGTTTGAACCGCATGTTTGAACCTCGAGGCCACTGAATTGTGTCAGATGTAGAACAGTTTTCCCTAAAGCTGTTCTAGTCCTCGTGACCTTGGGGTTTAAATCTCAGATTTGAAGTTGCTAGTTGCCCCCGTGTGTGTGTGTGTGTGTGTGTGGGTCTTATTTTGTTGGCTTTGTAGGGTATGAACACATTTGACAAGTTT
Source organism: Anguilla anguilla (assembly GCF_013347855.1). Taxonomy (NCBI): domain Eukaryota; kingdom Metazoa; phylum Chordata; class Actinopteri; order Anguilliformes; family Anguillidae; genus Anguilla; species Anguilla anguilla. The sequence continues at coordinate 16,562,284 of NC_049217.1, forward strand.
AAAAATCATCAAGTTACATTGTAAAATTGTCTTTATGTTGAAAAAGGGCAATCATTTTAAAGTCAAAGTTAAGGACCAAAGTTGGGGTCATTTCAATTCACTCAGATCATAAAATTAATTGAATTTTATTGGAATTTTAAAAATTCATGAATAACTCCATTATGGACATATTACCCAGTCAAGGCCCAAGCACATTGTATTTATGCTTACATTGTAGAGCAGATAGAGTCTATGGGACAGGCATTTGTGTGGTTTATTTAGCTCCCCGCCCTAGCAGAGCCGCTATCTCTAATGATCGGTACAATGACCTGACTGTTTCTTTCCATGATCTGTCTGTTTCTCATCATAATCTGGCCGTTTCTCTTCGTGATCTGACGGTTTCTCGTCACAATCTGACCGTTTCTCCTCACAATCTGGCCGTTTCTCCCCGCGATCTCGCAGGAGATCCTGAACCACTGCTTCGACGACATCGAGCTCTTCATCGGAAAGCTGCAGAAATCAGCCGAGGCCCACAACATGCTGAACCAGAGGAAGAAGAAGAAGAAGAGCCGCAGGAAAAAGGACGACGAGGGTAAGAGAGGAAAGGAGCGAGGCACTGTGGGAGGGAGGGAGGGAGGGAGGGAGGAGCGAATCCAATCTCGCCAATCATGTGCCGGCAGCGTTCCATTGTATTGAATACTAAACAGGCAAATTTGTGGGCGGCAACAATTTTCTGGCTGGATATCTTGATTGACATTTATATGACGTAGTAGTACCTCCAGAGAGGTACTCTGACATCATTGGGGCAGGGCCAGGGTGGAAAGCATTTTTGAAACGTGAGAGAACCGCACTAATTTCTATCATTTTATACCAGTTTTTTATAATTAAGTATGGGTGGCAGTGTAGTATAATGGGCAAGGAACTAGTCTTGCAACCCAAAGGTCACAGGTTTGAATTTTATGGTAGGGTAGGCCGTTGTGAGCAAGGTACTTAACCTGAATTGCTTCAGTATACATCCAGCTGTATAAATGTAAATGCTGTGTAAGTAGCTCTGGATAAGAGTGTCTGCTAAATGCCTGTAATGTGATGTAAAGTAGGCATACAAACATGTTTATAGCAACAAACAAAAAAGTGATCTAGGGTGTAATTACCATTCAAAAGCTGGCATGCTATCTGTGTGCGTGCGTATGTGAGAGAGAAAGAGAGAGAGCTTGAGCGTTTGAGAAACTCACGGACAGTATTACCAGCTTTTAAAGAGAGAGAGAGTTTGAGCTCAGCGTATGTGTGTCTGTGAGTTTGAGCTCTGTGTGTCTGTGATTGTGAGTGAGCTCAGTTTGTGTGTGTCTGTGAGTGTGAGTGTAAGCTCAGAATGTGTGAGTGTGTGCGAGCTCAGTTTGTGTGTCTGTGATTGTGAGTGAGCTCAGTTTGTGTGTGTCTGTGATTGTGAGTGAGCTCAGGGTGTGTGTGTCTGTGATTATGAGTGAGCTCAGGGTGTGTGTGTGTGTGTGAGTTTGAGCTCAATGTGTGTGTGTCTGTGCTGATCCTGATTCAGCACAAGAAGAACCAGACTCACCAGCATGCGGAGCGAAAGATAAGACAGTAAGACAGGTCAAAGCAAGGTCACGTCACGAGAGTGAAACCACAGAAGAAGAGAGGGATAGAGGAGGCAGGAGGACAGCAGGGAAGAGAGCGGGGTGACATGGCCGCCAGCAGGTGAGCGCTGATTGCTTCTCTGTGTTCTACGCAGATGACCTGCTCACACTGAGAGCCCGCCCTCCCCCTGAAGAAGAGTTCATCGAAATCTTCCAGAAGTTCAAATACAGCTTCAGTCTGCTGGTGAGACTGCGGCCTCGCTCCTGTGGTGCTAGCATGACGGGTGCTACTACTAGCACATTCGTGGAGATGCTGCTCCGTGCTCTACTGTGGTGACTGACAAACACTATTAATCAAACACTCAAAGAGTCATGGGTAGTGTAGTACTAATGCATGTTTTAAGTGTTGGCTCATTTTCTGATTAATTTAAAGGGACAGTTCACCCTAAAAATCAATGTCAAACCTCGAGGAGTGTGTTGTGATCTGACAGTGACGGCTCTATGGTGTCTTTCTTCCGACTTGATTACTTTTTCAAAAAAAGATCCACAGGGCATCATTTCGAAATGAATGGAAGTCTTTTCATATAGAAGACACAGCCGAGGTTCTGCTTTTATATCTATCTGAAATGGCAAAAATAATAAAAAAATAAAAATTATACCACTGTTTGAGTTATTCGGGTGCTGTTTACACATATCCATAATGATGTAACCTTAAATGAATAACTTCATTAATAAATTCATTAACAAGCAAACAAGTGGCTAAGAAAATGTTGAGGCAAAACATGAATAAATGCATACTTTTTTTGGTGAACTGTCCCTTTAATACGAGACGCGATGTTCCCGATTGGCTGGAACTCCACGCCGATGTTAGCATGATGTAGTGTTGAGTGAATGAACTCTGAACGCATGGCTTGCGGTATTGGTTCACGGCGCTGACTATGGATCCCGTCTCACCGTTCTCCAGGACCGGCTGAAGCCCTCCATCATAAACCCGAACTCTGAGGAGCTCCTGCACCACGTCTTCACAGCCCTGGACCTGGTGAGCCCAAACAAAGATGGTGGAGAAAATAACAAGACAGACATGCCATAAGTCAATAGAGAATGCTGTCTGCAATTAGCAGTAGTAGAGTGTGGTCCATCGATTAACTTTGTGGATGTGCATTGAGGCCAGATCTTAATATACATACATTTATAGTATCTCAAATAATGACACTGACAGCTTGGATTGGAAGCTTGCAGGCTAACCAGTCCATTTTCTGGCTGTGTAAGCAAATGGGACATCGTGAACAAACAAAAAAACAACTTCATAGATTTGCATGAGGAAGCCTCATGCAGATGGGTGTCATAGCAATAGATTTTAATAGGAGTGAGGGCAGGGGGGCAGAGAGTGAATGCAGGGGGGCGGGGGGCAGGGGTCGGAGAGTGAGGGCAGGGGGGCGGGGTCAGGTGCGCACATGTCAGGTGGAAATCGTCATGGCGACGCTCTGCGGTCACAGATTGTGAAGACCACCGGAGGGCCGTCTCTGGGGGCGGGCGTGGCCAGTCCGGCGCTGACGGGCGGGGCCGTGGCGCTGCTGCAGGACAGCCTGACGGACGAGGAGAAGCAGCTGTGGACCTCGCTGGGGCCCAACTGGACCCTCCCCCGGTTAGTACACCTGCCGCTGAGATGTCACAGCGTCCCCATCTCTCAGTGACTGCCCAACGTGGGCACTCTGTGTAATGCATAACCCAGTTTATTTCCCACTGTTAGAACGTCCAGTTCAGAGCTGATTCTCTGTGTTGGCCTGCGTCTCTCATAAGCTGCATTTCCAGTCAGACTGGTCTCTCCATCTCTCTCTTCAGCAAGCTTGTGCCTAAAACCTTAAGCTAAAGCCTCAGACTCCAGGCCCACTTGCTCGCCCACCAATGGGCCTTTCATATGGAAATGCAATCCCTCCCATGCAACACCTTCACGATGCTAAAGTCATAGCGCCTGGCTTACATTAGCCTCCCTGTATTAGCGTGGCTGTGGAAATGCAAACACTGTCAGTGATTTTCTGTGCTAGTTTGTGTCTCTCTCATCAGTGTATCTGGTTCAGTGTAGATTATCTGCGCTAGTCTGTGCCTCTCTCGTCAGTGTATCTGGTTCAGTATAGATTTTCTGTGCTAGTTTGTGTCTCTCTCATCAGTGTATCTGGTTCAGTGTAGATTATCTGCGCTAGTCTGTGCCTCTCTCGTCAGTGTATCTGGTTCAGTATAGATTATCTGTGCTAGTCTGTGTATCTCTCATTAGTGTATCTGGTTCAGTGTAGATTATCTGTGCTAGTCTGTGTCTCTCTCGTCAGTGTATTTGGTTCAGTATAGATTATCTGTGCTAGTCTGTGTATCTCTCATTAGTGTATCTGGTTCAGTGTAGTTTATCTGTGCTAGCCTGTGTCTCTCTCATCAGTGTATCTGGTTCAGTATAGATTATCTGTGCTAGCCTGTCTCTCTCTTGTCAGTGTATCTGGTTCAGTGTAGATTATCTGTGCTAGTCTGTGTCTCTCTCTTCAGTGTATCTGGTTCAGTGTAGATTATCTGTGCTAGTCTGTGTCTCTCTCGTCGGTGTATCTGGTTCAGTGTAGATTATCTGTGCTAGCCTGTCTCTCTCTTGTCAGTGTATCTGGTTCAGTGTAGATTATCTGTGCTAGTCTATGTCTCTCTTGTCAGTGTATCTGGTTCAGTGTAGATTATCTGTGCTAGTCTATGTTTCTCTTGTCAGTGTATCTGGTTCAGTGTAGTGTATCTGTGCTAGTCTATGTCTCTCTTGTCAGTGTATCTGGTTCAGTGTAGATTATCTGTGGTAGCCTGTGTCTTTTGCTGTCACTCTGTCTGGTTCAGTATAGATTATCTGTGCCAGCCTGTGTCATTTACTGTCACTCTGTCTGGTTCAGTGTAGATTATCTGTGCCAGCCTATGTCTCTTGCTGTCACTCTGTCTGGTTCAGTGTAGATTATCTGTGCTAGTCTGTGTCTCCCTCATCCGTGTTTCTGGTTCAGTGCAGATTCTCTGTGCTAGCCTGTGTGGCTGTAAACAGTATTATCACTCCCATACTCTTAGCTCCCAGCTCGGTGATGTCCCCCCTTACACACCTGTCTTCATGGATGGCTGGAAGCCCGAGGCCTTTGACCCGGAAGGACAACTCTGGGAGGATCCCTTAGAGTTACAGCACAAGCAGGAAGCACTGAAGCAACGGCAAACAGAAGCAGAGGTAAAACAGCTGCTGGTGCACCTGCCTGAAACAGACAAGCAATTGCCTCACAGGCAGACTAGACCTAACAGAAAAGAGTGATGCTGTGCTTTTTGTCTTTAAAAGACAAACAACGTTGGTTACGTCAAGTCCATATGTATTGCTCCAGCTCTAAAGGGTAACATTTCATGCGCACACAGTCAATAGAAGAAAGAATCACAAAACAAATATTAATGGGACTGGGCTCAGGTTTCAGCTCTCCTTTGCTAATACCAAAATGTTCTCTTTGTCTCTCTCTCTCTCTCTCTCCCCCTCTCTCTCCATTCGCCTGGACAGTCGGCCGCCCAGCACAAACCAGCAGGCCACTATGCTGATGAAATGTAAGTGTTCAGTAGTACTTCTACTCCTTTTCTTCCTGCACTACCCTGCTCATCTCTGTCAGTGTGTCTCCATACAGGCTGAGATGGCTTTTTCCCACAGCCACACACTGTACATGATCCGTGGTGGAGCACTACCCTGTGCGTTCTGATGTGACGTTATCTGTTCAGTCCTTATTAGTGGTATACCATGCGGTCACTGCAATGACAGCACAGCTGTTATTTCACCGCACTGTCAGTTGCTGACATCATAATAGGCTCTGCGCAGTAAGGCACAATGATTGGTTCACGTTGGTGAGTGTATGATAGGTCCTCCCATTTTTGGGCTTGATGAAGCCTCTCTCTCTCTCGTTGAAGACTCCGGGACTGTTTCCATAGGAACAATACCAACCTGAGAAAGGCAGGGATTTTATTGTGTTATTGTGAATACTGTACAGGACTGTCGCGGTGTTGGTTCTGATCCGTTTTGGTGGGCTTGTGTTCTCTCTCAGGGACAGCCCAGGTCTGCCCCCCGAAGGAGAGAGGCTGTACTGCTGCAGCTACGACTTTGTGGCTCGGAACAGCAGCGAACTCTCGGTGCTGCACGGAGAGACGCTGGAGGTGATCGCACCATCGCTAACTCCCATCCGTTTTCATCTGTTTCTGCACTTTCTTCTTCTTTGGTGGCCGAGTCTGTCCTGCGTAATATAAACTCTAGCATCCTGTCCGTTAAACTGTTTAATCTCTTTAATCCAGAAATGTCCAAAATTATTTCTGTATTTCTCCAAGATCCATAGCTCCTTGTACATGTTAATGATAGAACAGTGGTTCACCCAGTTAGGGCACATTTACTGACTAAATTAAACCCAGGCTGTGTCAGTACTTGCTACATCTGGCATAGATAGCAATACTGTTGCCAAGAGAGCGTATGTTTACTCAAGTCCCTGTGCAACAGCGGCCTCTCCTGGCCAGGTGGAGCCCCTGCAGTCTTCTTGCCACCGCAGCTCACTATTTATGGTGAAAGGGCGATGTATCATTTCAGAAGTCCTGAAATGTCCTGTTTTTATCCATTAAACCCCTCACCCTAACCCCGGCCTCTCACAGGTGATTGAGTCGTCGAAACGCTGGTGGAAGTGTCGTAACCGCTATGACCAGATCGGCTTCGTGCCCTTCAACATCCTGGAGCCTCTCTCAGCCGTGAACGACGTACACAAGGCCAGTGCTCTCACACCGTCTAAGGTAGCGCACAGCCCTGCCCGCTAGGCTAGCACACGCATGAAAACATGCTGTCCAAGCTGGCGCACAGCCCTGCCCGCTAGGCTAGCACACACATGAAAACATGCTGTCCAAGCTAGCGCACAGCCCTGCCCGCTAGGCTAGCACACACATGAAAACATGCTGTCCAAGCTAGTCCCTGCGCGCTAGGCTAGCACACACACAAAATAGCCCTGCGCCATTCAAAACTATCAGGAGTTTATGTGAGAACTGCTAACCCTGATCACTTTTGGCTTCACATCTCCTCTCTCCCGTCCTTGACAGAGGAATACTCTGTCTCCCCTGATGAACACGGGCTTCGCCTATAACCCCCCTAGCCCCTCCTACATGAGCTCCAGCCCCACGGCGCTGCACCCCTACAGTACCCCAGGGACCCCCACCGCAGAGGACGGGGAGAGAGGTAACGACTCTGAGAGCAGGGGAGAGAGAGGAAGAACAGAGAGGAGTGTGTGGGAGAGACGCGTGTGGGATTGTGTGTCAAAAACAGAGTGTGTGGGATTGTCTGTGAAGAAAAGAGTGTGAGGTTTTGTGTGTGAAGAACAGTGTGTGCGATTGTGTGTGAAGAAAAGAGAGTGTGAGGTTTTGTGTGTGAAGAACAGTGTGTGTGTGATTGTGTGTGAAGGACAGTGTGTGGGGCTATGTGTGAAGGACAGTGTGTGGGATTGTGCGTGAAGAACAGTGTGTTTTACTGTTTTAAAGAACGATATTCAGTGTCTTACAATGAGGGTGCAGTTTGAGTGAGTTTCGTCGTTTTTATCGTGTCAGAGTCACTGCACATGTCGCAGTGTTGAAGAAAGAGGGATGAGTATTCAGTGACGCAGTTATGTCATATCTGTAGTGTGCTGTAAATGGAAGCAGGTGTCAGACCAACTCTGTGTTTTCCTGGCGTCAGGGATGGCGGTGAACGATGAGCTCTTGCAGAGACTGACCAATGGGAAGGCCGGCTCCTCTCGCACCCTGGTCATCCCCCGGACCAGCGACACCTCCGCCCCCCTCGACTACCACTCCCCACCCGCCGAGGTGGCGGAGTGGCTGAGGGGGAAGGGCTTCAGCAAGACGTGAGTATCCCCAAAACAGGGTCCCGGATAATGGGTTTACCCTATTACTCAGCGCTACATGGCCTGTTTAAAGCACTTAATCGCACAGATAACTCTGCTCACCAGCACTAATAAATACCAGCAAAGACTGTGTACATAGAGACTAAGCTCCTCAACTCTCCACCAGCACTAATAAATACCAACAACGATTGTACATAGAGACTAACCTCATCAACTCTACACCAGCACTAATAAATACCAGCAAAGACTGTACATAGAGACTAACCTCATCAACTCTCAACCAGCACTAATAAATATCAGCAAAGTTTGTACCTAGAGACTAACCTCATTAACTCTACACCAGCACTAATAAATACCAGCAAAGATTGTGTACATAGAGACTAAGCTCCTCAACTCTCCACCAGCACTAATAAATACCAGCAAAGATTGTACATAGAGACTAAGCTCCTCAACTCTCCACCATCACTAAGAAATACCAGCAAATACTGTGTACATAGTCTAAACTCTTGAACTCTGTACCGGCTCTAATCTCAACATAGGGCCGAATTCAATAGCACATTTAAGTTTTGCAAATATTGCTCAACATGGGTGTGTATTTTTTGGTGTGGCATTTTTTCCCTGCTACACTGAAGGGCTTGGTCTGAAATCATTTAATATAAAAGGACCATCAATAAGATTATTTGTGCCGGATACCATTGTGTTTTATGATAGATCTGAATTGAACTGTATCGACAGGAAAGGGGACTCTTGGTATTCCAGTATTCCAGTACATTACAGCCTTAGAGTATATAATATGTAGAGACAGCGACGCCCATAGAAACCTATGGGGAGCACATCAGAACCAGTAAAATATATAATAAATAAATAATAAATAAAAAATTACTATCTTCATCTGTGTGGTAGGAAAAAAATATTTAACTTTGAAAAAATTATGTGATTTTTCTTCTTAATATAATGCACAACAGAGTTAACGTCAATATTTGAGTGGAAATATTTTAATTTTGATGTCAAAAATGAATGGAGCCCAATGGGGAAACTGGCTTTTTGAGCGAAAATCATTGCTATCAGGAGGGGGCGACATTACATCCGGTGCAGAGCTCGAGAACACGAAAGCCGGCCCGTTGATTACAGCAGTGCGCTCGGTCTCTCTCTTCCTCAGGACGGTAGGCTGTCTGGGAGTGCTGACCGGAGCGCAGCTCTTCTCCCTCAATAAAGAAGAGCTGCGCGCCGTCTCGCCAGAAGAGGGCGCCAGAGTCTACAGTCAGATCATGGTTCAGAAGTCCCTGTTAGAGGTAAGTAGTCCGTAGGTCGCTTCACCACGTTCAGTGCTGTCGTGTTTATTAATGACCCTGTGTGATAATGGAAGGGCTTCTCTGTCTGTGACAGGACGTCCGTAGGGCCTCCGAGCTGGAGTCGGTGATGCAGAAGCAGAAGATGAAGGTCGACCTGAAAATGGAGAGCAGCACGCTGTGACTCATCCCATCTGCACCCTGACCAGCTGAGGAGAGGACAAGGACTACTACTCTGACAGGAAAGACAACGACTACTGCACTGACACAGGAAAGACAACGACTACTGCACTGACACAGGAAAGACACAGACTTCTGCTCTGACACAGAGAAGGCACTGACAGACTGATCACTATAATGACACGGCGAGGACACTCGACAAATTACTCACTGCACTGCATAGAGACACTGACATTCTGTACTGACAGACCGTACACTGACACACTTCTCTGACTGAGAGAACTGTCCGATATGCAACAGCGATAATGACACGATAAAACTGAAACACTTAACTCAGACGCTAAACAGCACTGTCTCTATACTGACCAATGACGCGCTGGTGACGAAGCTAACACCGCCACACTTTATAGTGACGCAGAGACACCGTTAATCTTCAGTCTGCCTCTCGTCTGGTCTATGCTTCCTGCAGGCTCTGTACTAAACATGCTCTCAACATGGCAGCACACTGTGCGATGATCCCACAATCCCCTGCTGGCCCTCCGACCATTCAGCAGTACCAGACCCCTCCTTATAAAATCCCTTTTGTGGGTTTATATATAATATACTACTAATAACATGGGCTCATTTATGACACGTTCATTTTAATTATATTCAAATAAGTGTTACTTTCGCTCTGATTGTGTACTGCTTTAACCTTTTGCTGAACCGCTCACGAACAAATGCCGTGATGCTAAAGCAATAAAAACCTCAAAAACGAACATGTTGATGTGGGAAAGCGTATCTCAGCCGTGAAACGCAATGGTTTTAAACCGCCAGAATTCTACAGCGGTTAAGCTGGATTGTTCCCAAAGGAGAACTCGGTTCATTCAATGTTCGTTTAGTCCTTATCTGACGGACCACCTGTTCGTTTCCATCACATCACCCGCAGGGATTTCAACGTATTTCCGTTGTTAACCAGCGGTCCCCATAGACCCCCAAAAGGCTCAGTAAAGTCAGTATTTATGTTGAATGGCTAATTGAGACTTTCATAAAAAATAATTACATGGCCCAATATTTGGAGAGTGCAAGTAAGGGAAGGGAACGAGGCTAGGACGTACACACGAAGAAAACCATCAGCAACCGTGGAACACTGCACGCAGGTTTATATAATGGGTCTCATTCACAAGAAGTTCCTACGATCCGATTTGATCTTAAACTGTAAGAATGTTTCCACAAACATTTCTGTATATATCTGTTTTTTCTCTTCTAATCTGAAATTGTTCTTTCGTATGATCAAAATCTGCATCTGTTTAGAAACAAGCATCAAGGCATATACACCAAAGAGGTTTCTAGAATGCTATAGTATTTATGTTTAAGTCAATTTAAGTCAATTGATGTTACAGATTTCATATTACAACCAAATTATTTATCAATATAAATATATTCATAAGTATGCTATTGATTTTAAACTACATTAACTAACCTATATTATTTAACCTATAATATTAACCTAATATTAAAATATTTCACTATTTTTCATTTTATTTCATTTTCAATATTTATTTCAATTTCAGTTAAGGTTTAATTAGTTTTAAGAGTGGGTTTGCGATTTTTTTGTTTGGGTTCGTTTTCTTCCAAAGCTCTAATATTTATTTTTATTTCGGTTTTTGGTGTTTTTTTCACACCTAGTTTTTTCTTAGTTTTAGTTAGCGATACTAACCTTGTTGGAAACACCTGTAAATCAATAGTTTTGTTGAAAAGGGACTGATAATTGATGATATATAAAGACCCACAAGCACGCTATCCAAACCAACACTTAGGAATGGCGTATTCGCTGCTTTTGGATCTCCTGGGCAACCGTGCCTTGGGGAGCCGGGGAGAGAGACCGGGACCGGGAGCCCTGGCGCCGGTTATGTTAGTGAAGAGGGACTGTTCTTGTTTATGCATGTGTCGCGAATCCCAATTAATCGCACAGAAGACAACGGACCGACATTCAAAACAAACATGAATTAAGGTCTGGAATCAACATCCAGTAGGAATCGCTGGTCAGCAGGGGAGGAAAGAAGGTGGATGTCTTTTGAGATTTAACGGAGGTGTTCTTTAATGTAAATATTCCATTGGAAACCATGGATAATCCGAAATAATGTATATATTTAAACAGGTATGTAATAATCAGCAGGGGATTTCCACTAGTTGAACAGAAATATTTGCCACAGACAAAATCAAAATGAAAGAACTGATTCAAACAAACTAACAGCGTATCTGTATTCCCATACAAATCAACAGATGGGACAGATTGTTATATTTTACATATTTTTTTACGTACTTCAAGGAAAACTCATCACAGATGATATTAGTCTTCCTAGCTGATACACTGCACCTTAATGTTGTGAATAATTGCTCAGTTGTGGATGGCACTGAAATGCTTTGAGGATTTAAGGTTGATTTTTAAAAATGTGACTGTATTCGTGTCTGACAATGTATGTAATATATTAAAAGCGCATAAACACTTCATTAAAAGCTTGTTGCCTGAGCCAAAATATTTGACTTGCAACACACACATTGCATTAGCGGGAAGAAAGTTTCAAAACATTGAAACATAGCAAGGTAAAAACATTGTGCACGCTGGAAAATGCACTACACAGAGAATATTAGGAGTATGATTACAGGTTCTGGCTATTTACTTCCCTCTGAACCAAGTAAAAACAGATGGGGCAGCTGGTATTCTGCGACAGAGTACCATGCAAAGTATATTTTTATGTCGGATTTGTGGAGAGGGACGTGAATATCACACCAAACAATGCTGTGCTGACAGAGCTGAAGGCGTTGTTGAGCTATAAGAGACATTGCTCTCATTAATCCCTGAAAATGGCAAGTATTGTCGACATGACCTAATGGTTTGAAAGTTGTGACAGAATTTACAAAACCTGGAAACCGAAGCTTACAAATGAGTATCACACTGGTTCCTTAGGAGCGCTCAGACTAAACACTGGTTCTTTAGGAGAACTCAGACAGAAACATTATCCACCAGTGTGTGCCAAGCATTTAAAGTCGCTGAAATATTCATGTTTTACAACCATGATCAACTCAAAAACAAGCTACTGTGATGTGACCAAATGGCATTGCCATCCCGTGCGAACATTTCTTCATGGAGCGAAATTTCCATTTATATTTCATTTTTGAAATAAATTTCACCGTACCATATGAAGAGACTTCCGACATTTTACATTTGTCCATGTCTGTGTATAGGGGACAGTAAGCCCCTTTAGGGAGGGGAGAGTAAGCCCCTTTAGGGAGGGGACAGTAAGCTCCTTTAGGTAGGGGACAGTAAGACAGTTTAGGGTGGGGACAGTCAGTAGACTAAGGGTTGAAGGATCTGGCAGGAGTGCAGGATTTGATAACAGACTGCAGGTATGTGGATGCTGTTCCTCTTGCTGCAACGTAGGCCAGGAATGGATGTGTGTATTCAATCCAGGCCACCGATAGCTAGTGGAGGGAGAGGAGGGGAGGAGGGGCATGAGCGTTCACTTCTGCTGATTACAGACGAGACGAGAGGCAGCTTTCTGCATTCCACAGGTGCCTGAACCCCATTACCCAGACAACCGGAGCCAGGATGCGGTCTCCAAGGAAACAGGGTATTATATAAACGGACCAAAGCTGACACCGGTTCTTATGCACGCTAACTGTGTTTCAGAATACAATTTTTTTTTATTTTTACAGATTAAAAATAACCAGAAAACCAGACAAAACCACAAACCTGTCTGAACCACAAGGCCAAACTTCTCAATTTATTTGTCATCGGAAACAACAATGAGGATTTTTACAAAAAAAAAAAAAACTTATACAAATACAGGATAAAGGGGTTAAAATGTACAATATCAATATAAACCGTTTCATGGTAGCAGACATTCTTAACCACAATAACTTGTTCAGGACAAAGTTTCAAACCAATCATGCTGAGAACAAGGATGGATGCTCAAGTCGGATACTTAGGTCCAATTAGAAGATTTGACTTCAGAGATTTCTTCTGAACCAGTTGCACATGATGACAAAAGGCCCAGTAGTTCATAACTATAATTGTAGAAAAGGCATGAAATCTATTTTGGGGAAAAATAAAACAAATGCAATTAAAACAATAAGCTGGAATAAACTTTCAAGGTAGCAGTAAGTGCTCCGCACTTGCTCAACAAAGAGGAACAGGATGCAGCACACAATTAAACCGAGGGTCATGAAATACATAAATGAAACATACAAATTTATTTTATAAAAGATTTTGTACCATTATAGGATGCATTTCAGTAATGTGTATAAACTAGGGGTCCCCAGCCTCAAACCTGGGGGTCTGTGTTCGCTGACCTTGTTCCGACCAAAACCGTAATTACTGAAGTATAACCAGCTAGCTTATAATGATATTTAATTGGGCATTTTTACCATCTAATGAGGGGTGACTGACAGTCTAGACAGAACATTATCTCAAGCATATTACCTTACGAAGAACTGGCATTCCCTTGAACTTTTAAAAATCACATCAGTTTTTAAGAACTAATGATTTCACTTTATGTAAGAGGCCATGGAACATTGTTCCTTTTGAAAGAGGGGACATTTTTAACTGAAGCACTAGCACCTCAAAGTCTTAAACGCTGATATTTTTTGACATCGGGTGACAAATGAAACTACCTGCGGGAAGAGAAGGGTCACCCGCTCTGGGTTAAAATCTAATAAAAGTACAAAATTACCGAGGATCTTAAAAAGCCCTTTTTCAATGACATTAACCGATCGATCGAAAGACTGGAAATGAAGCCACCCCCCACGGCAGAGGCGGGGTAGTGGGGGGGGGGGGGAGGGGGGCTAGGATTGTCCGCTCCTGTGCCGGCCCCACCCCACGCTCACTTTAGCCTGAAGGAAGGAGAGAAAAACAAACGAGAAATTAACCGACAAAGAAAATAACTTCACGTATGACGCTGCTCTTCTGAGTGCAAAAATAAACACAAAATAACAAACAGGGACAAATAAAATACACATCCGCTACAGAGGCCATGAGGCTGGAGGGTCCAGAGCAGGTATGGGGGGGGGGGGGGTCCTGGTAGTCCTTCAATACCAATAAAGAACAGTTAGCATTAGCACACAAAAATGAACACTGGTCCAGTGAAGTGGAGCACCAAAGACCGTTCTTTTCGTGCCAAGAAACGCCCTGGTTGAGCAACACCTTTCAGCTGAAAATGCGTCATGCTTATCCGGTGACGCTTGTTGAAAGCATTGTACGCAGAAGTATTTTTTAAAAATGGCTGCCGCGCATCACCCAGGTGGGTGCTACACGCTGGTGGTGGCTGAGGTTCCCACTCATCACTGTAAAGCACTTTGAGTGTTCAGAAAAGTGCTGTATGAATACAATGATTCATTCATTCATTCAGTCAAAAAATCAGGACCAAACCCCTCCCTGATGATGAGGACTGGCTGGGCCGGCTTACCTGGTCTGGTGAAGTGTGGTGAGTAGAGCGCGCGGCCCCCGGCCCTATTTGTGTCTGGAGTTGCGGTCTCTGTCGCGGTCCCTGGCTCGGTCTCTTTCTCTGTCCCTGTCGCGGTCCCGGTTGTGGTCCCGGTTGTGGTCCCTGTCCCGGTCCCTGTCGCGTTCTCGGTCCCGGTCCCGGTCGCGGCTGTGCCGGTGCCCCTTGCTGGGGGAGCGGCTGCGGCGTCTGTGGCGCCTCTCCCGGTCTCTGGACCGCGAGCGAGAGCGCCGCTTCTCCCGCGACGCCGACCGCGAGCGCCGCTTCCTCTCCTCCCGCGAGTGGGACCTGCGGGGCGGAGCGGTTCAGCTGCAGCTCAAAGCCTCCGCCCTTCTGTACCAGCACCACCCGCTCCTGCTGTAACCCTCCGCCCTTCTGTACCAGCACCACCCGCTCCTGGTGTAACCCTCCACCCGCCTGTACCAGCACCACCCGCTCCTGCTGTAACCCTCCACCCGTCTGTACCAGCGCCACCCGTTCCTGCTGTAACCCTCCGCCCTTCTGTACCAGGACCACCCGCTCCTGCTGTAACCCTCCAACCCTCCTGCACCAGCACCACCCGCTCCTGCTGTAACCCTCCAACCCTCCTGCACCAGCACCACCCGCTCCTGCTGTAACCCTCCACCCTTCTGTACCAGCACCACCCGCTCCTGCTGTAACCCTCCACCCGTCTGTACCAGCACCACCCGCTCCTGCTGTAACCCTCCAACCCTCCTGCACCAGCACCACCCGCTCCTGCTGTAACCCTCCACCCTTCTGTACCAGCACCACCCACTCCTGCTATAACCCTCCACCCGTCTGTACCAGCACCACCCGCTCCTGCTGCAACCCTCCTGCACCAGCACCACCCGCTCCTGCTGTAACCCTCCGCCCTTCTGTACCAGCACCACCCGCTCCTGCTGTAACCCTCCACCCGCCTGTACCAGCACCACCCGCTCCTGCTGTAACCCTCCACCCTTCTGTACCAGCACCACCCGCTCCTGCTGTAACCCTCCAACCCTCCTGCACCAGTGCCACCCGCTCCTGCTGTAACCCTCCAACCCTCCTGTACCAGCACCACCCGCTCCTGCTGTAACCCTCCACCCGCCTGTACCAGCACCACCCACTCCTGCTGTAACCCTCCACCCGCCTGTACCAGCACCACCCGCTCCTGCTGTAACCCTCCAACCCTCCTGCACCAGCATCACCCGCTCCTGCTGTAACCCTCCACTACCAGCGCTATAACCCTTCACTACCACTGTGATAACCCTTCACTGCTATAACCCTTCACTACCAGTGCTATAACCCTTCACTACCACTGTGATAACTCTTCACTGTTATAACCCTTCACTACCAGTGCTATAACCCTTCACTACCACTGTGATAACTCTTCACTGTTATAACCCTTCACTACCAGTGCTATAACCCTTCACTACCACTGTGATAACTCTTCACCGTTATAACCCTCCACTACCAGCGCTATAACCCTTCACTACCACTGTGATAACCCTTCACTGCTATAACCCTTCACTACCAGTGCTATAACCCTTCACTACCACTGTGATAACTCTTCACTGTTATAACCCTTCACTACCAGTGCTATAACCCTTCACTACCACTGTGATAACTCTTCACTGTTATAACCCTTCACTACCAGTGCTATAACCCTTCACTACCACTGTGATAACTCTTCACTGTTATAACCCTTCACTACCAGTGCTATAACCCTTCACTACCACTGTGATAACTCTTCACCGTTATAACCCTTCACTACCAGTGCTATAACCCTTCATTACCACTGTGATAACCCTTCACTGCTATAACCCTTCACTACCAGTGCTATAACCCTTCACTACCACTGTGATAACTCTTCACTGTTATAACCCTTCACTACCAGTGCTATAACCCTTCACTACCACTGTGATAACTCTTCACTGTTATAACCTTTCACTACCAGTGCTATAACCCTTCACTACCAGCGCTATAACCCTTCACTACCACTGTGATAACTCTTCACCGTTATAACCCTCCACTACCAGTGCTATAACCCTTCATTACCACTGTGATAACTCTTCACTGTTATAACCCTTCACTACCAGTGCTATAACCCTTCACTACCACTGTGATAACTTCACTGTTATAACCCTTCACTACCAGTGCTATAACCCTTCATTACCACTGTGATAACTCTTCACCGTTATAACCCTTCACTACCAGTGCTATAACCCTTCACTACCACTGTGATAACTCTTCACTGTTATAACCCTTCACTACCAGTGCTATAACCCTTCACTACCACTGTGATAACTCTTCACTGTTATAACCCTTCACTACCAGTGCTATAACCCTTCACTACCACTGTGATAACTCTTCACCGTTATAACCCTTCACTACCAGTGCTATAACCCTTCATTACCACTGTGATAACTCTTCACTGTTATAACCCTTCACTACCAGTGCTATAACCCTTCACTACCACTGTGATAACTCTTCACCGTTATAACCCTCCACTACCAGCGCTATAACCCTTCACTACCACTGTGATAACCCTTCACTGCTATAACCCTTCACTACCAGTGCTATAACCCTTCACTACCACTGTGATAACTCTTCACTGCTATAACCCTTCACTACCAGCGCTATAACCCTTCACTACCACTGTGATAACTCTTCACTGCTATAACCCTTTACTCCTCAGCACTAACCCTTGACTCTGGCACCAGCCTCCCATGCAATTGGTATGGGATGCTGTTATCCAGGTCTGGCACTGTCATTCATAACTCATGCACACACATTCCTTACATACTAAGTCGCCCTGGAAAAGGATGCCTGCAGAATGAATGTAATGCAACAGAAAGTGCGTGCCAGCAAGTCCTCAGAAGCACAGAAACATAGTATTAATCTATGGACTAAAGCTTATGGATATGTAGACAGAAATAGGCACAGGAACAGGCACAGGCAGAGACAGAGACACAATCAGACACAGGCACAATCAGACACAGACACAGACACAATCAGACACAGGCACAGACACAGACACAATCAGACAGACACAGACCCACCTCTTGTCTTCTTTGCTCCGTGATCGTGTCCTGCAAATGAAACACAACGATCAAAATGCAGGATTTGGCTCTAATGCTGCTTACGCCGGATCTGCACACATCGCTCACACAAGCCATGAACCCCCAAAATCCAATACTCCCCCTGTGCAGCGAAGGCTGCACACTGAATGCTAATACAAATATAACTAGTCATTTTTTTATCTATCAGTTTGTTTTTGAACAGATTTATGAGATTTTTTCATGGTCTCTTTCATGGCTACGGTTACCCACCTCTTCTTCATCCTTTCCTCTCTGTCCCTCTCTTCTCTCCTCTTCAGACGTTCCTGATTCCGTTTTTCCTGCTTGTCTGCTACAGTTTTCTGGTTAAACAGAGAAATCATTTTTTTCATTGAAAACACGCACGCACACACACACACATAGGACCGTGCGTACACACACACTCACACAGGCCAAGGCTGTCCCTGTTGCAGAGAGTCTACGGTCTCATCAGCAGGTTAATAAAGGCCCAGGCTGTCCCTGTAGCAGGGGGCCTACAGTCCCATCAGCAGGTTAATAAAGGCCCACGCTGTCCCTGTAGCAGGGGGCCTACAGTCCCATCAGCAGGTTAATAAAAGCCCACGCTGTCCCTGTAGCAGGGGGTCTACAGTCCCATCAGCAGGTTAATTAAGGCCCATGCTGTCCCTGTAGCAGGGGGTCTACAGTCCCATCAGCAGGTTAATTAAGGCCCATGCTGTCCCTGTAGCAGGGGGTCTACAGTCCCATCAGCAGGTTAATTAAGGCCCAGGCTGTCCCTGTAGCAGGGGGTCTACAGTCCCATCAGCAGGTTAATTAAGGCCCACGCTGTCCCTGTAGTACCTTCAGCTGTTCCAGCTTCTCTCGGATCTGGATGAAGCCCAGGTGCAGCTTGCCCCCGAAGTGGTCGGCCAGCCGCTGGTCGTTGTCATGGAGACCCAGGTAGGCGGAGCACACCTCGCACACGCGCAGCTTCTGCTGCTGGAAGCTGGAGGCGGGCATGGAGTTCCTGTACTCGTCCTGAGGATGAGAAACACAAGAACACCTCCTGCATCACAAAAACCGCTGTTCCATCAATTTATACAGGCTATTAACTATACACAGCTCAAAAGATTCAATATGCTGAACTTCCCATGGGAAATCAATGAAGAGTTCATTCAGTTCAGGTTTAAAAACGTAATGGCAGGGTGAGCCTGCAGTATGTTTTAACCACTCCCCCCACCGGGCTCAGCAGCAGGGGGCGGGGCCTCGTACCTCCGCGTCCCTCTTCCTGCCGCGCACTCTCTCCACTTCCTGCAGAACCTTCTGGGCCTCGTCCACGTTGCCCTCGGCGCCCAGCTGCTCCGCCTTGGCCAGCAGCTTCCCCATCTCCTCGTTCAGCTCGTGCACCTTCTCCGCCTGCGGGAGGGGGCGGGTCAGGGAGGGAGGGGTGGGTCAGAGAGGGAGGGGTGGGTTAGAGAGGGAGGGGCGGGTCAGAGAGGGAGGGGCGGGTCAGAGAGGGAGGCCCACGTGCACGCATGTACACTTACATGCTACACGCACACACACACCCACATTCACACATGTGCATGTATACACACACACACACTACATACACACACACTCTCACGCAGACATGCATACATACATACATACACTACACACACAAACTCCTCTGTGCACGACGGGAGCCTGAGAACTTTATTTACCACACCTTCTCAGCCACTTCAGCGCTGATTTCTTCCTGAGTTTCAACCAGGCGCTTCTTGGCCAGCTCTGTTCTTCTGTCGCAGTCCGAAATGAAGGACTCCAAGTGATCCACAGCCTATCAGAGGTAAGGACACACAGCCTATCAGAGCCTATCAGAGGAAAGAACACATTACACTACAAACTGTTTTCCAGGACAATAAAGCAATTTTCTCATTTTCCACAACTGGAAGAGTGCATGAACAAATTCCAGATTCTCCAGGACACACGTTTTGTGAACAAATATATATATATTTTTTAAAAATGAAAACAGGTCCCCATACATATCTGGACGGGTGTGACACAACTGGGTGACCCGCCCAGGTACAGCCTGTGCGTGGGAATCGCTGCAGTGGGTAAGGCTCATTCTCACAGAACAGAGCGCGCTCAGACAGGCCAGCGAGGCCAGCGTCGGAGCACGACAGCGCCGTGGAAACCGGACCGGCGCGATGACTCACGTCCAGCTCGAAGAACAGGTCCCTGTCCTGGGAGGCGATCTCGTAGTCGGCCCGCAGCGCCAGGTCGTGGGTTTTAGGGCAGTCCCCGAGGTCCATGCGCTGAGGCGAAGCACACCGTTACTCACAGAGTTCCCAAAAACACACCGTTACTCAGAGTTCCCAAAAACACACCGTTACTCAGAGTTCCCAAAACACACCGTTACTCACAGAGTTCCCAAAACACACCGTTACTCACAGAGTTCCCAAAAACACACCGTTACTCAGAGTTCCCAAAACACACCGTTACTCACAGAGTTCCCAAAACACACCGTTACTCACAGAGTTCCAAAACACACCGTTACTCACAGAGTTCCAAAAACACACCGTTACTCACAGAGTTCCAAAAACACACCGTTACTCACAGAGTTCCAAAAACACACCGTTACTCAGAGTTCCCAAAACACACCGTTACTCACAGAGTTCCCAAAACACACCGTTACTCACAGAGTTCCAAAAACACACCGTTACTCACAGAGTCCTCAAAACACAAAAGTACACTGCGCATTTTAACATCAATTGGGCAGAAGTAACATTCACACCCTGACAGCGGCCAGAACAATTTCCCCTCGCGGCTCATTCTGAATTTACGCACGCCAAGATGACACAGCAAACGAGTGAGCAAATCGTCCAGATTTCTTGCATTTCCCGGCTACGCGGCTTTCTTGGTGCGGTACCAACACGCGAGGTACCGCTGAAGCTGCTCCCGCTAAAGTTTCCACGCTGAAGCCCGCGGCGGGAACGAAAGGACGTTAGCGAGGCCCCGGGCCTGGAGGACTCACCGTTCCGGACAGGATGTCGTGGGGGCAGCAGCTGAGCAGGTGGCTCCGGCAGACGCGCTCGTCCGAGAACTTCACCCGCTGCCGAGTCTCGTCGCCTGGAAAAAGAGCAGCCGAGAAAAAACGACCGGATTAGCCAGCGGCCCGGGACAACCACTCAAAACAAACCGGGTGGGGGTGGGGGACTGAACCTCTATCGACTGAACCTGGAGCGCCGCTATCGCACTTTACCCCTCTCCTTCCCTCTCTCGCTTTTTACACACATGATGCAGCCTGCACGCAAACGAACGTGGGCAAATGACAGAAACGGCCGCTGGAGATGGAGGCTAGAGGACTCCACTCCAGCCTGATAACTAAGGGGACGCATTAAACACGTCAGCACTCCAACGTTTAAGATGCAAGTTTTATCTGCAAGTTGCAGCTGCCTCCCAAAACAAACCACAGCATTGAAACTTCATTTCAAACACTTGAATATGATGAAAAAATGAATTGTGGGTAGCCCGACAGTGCGCCAAAGCTAAATACTACCGTTGAGCTACATGCCTATCACAGTGAACAACCAATCATCATACATGGCTTACAGCAAAGGACTGTCATCTTTAAAGTGTGTGTGTGGGCTGGTGCAAATCACAGTCGCCAAGGTGACCTTTGTGATGCGTTTACGCCACGTGACGTGATTGACGTTTCAGACACGACACGCAGAGGAGTGAGGGAGAGCAGGGGGCCGGGCCTGTGCTGACGGACAGCCCTGCATCTCCGCACTCTGGACGTCAGCCAATGACGGACGAAGGCGGGCGGTGAGCTGCCACCGCCTCGCCTCCACCTCAGTTCAACCTCGCTCTGCTGGGTATTTCAGGGGCCCCACAAAACAAAAGGAAGAGGCTAAATATTGTTCACTGGTGGGTGGGAACCCTAAAATAAAGGTAACATTGAAGAGGTTTTAGAAACACAGAAAAAAAACAAAACAAAAAAAAAACAACCAAATAAGGTTAGTTGAAACACACTGTGAGCTTCCGCGTATACAGTACCCATCTGCGTCTTCGAAACCTCAGCTGAAGAATTTCAAACCTCTTGCTGAGAAGTTTATTTAAGGA
This sequence comes from Anguilla anguilla, assembly GCF_013347855.1. Classification (NCBI taxonomy): domain Eukaryota; kingdom Metazoa; phylum Chordata; class Actinopteri; order Anguilliformes; family Anguillidae; genus Anguilla; species Anguilla anguilla. Next base: position 16,583,849 of record NC_049217.1, read on the forward strand.
AAAGCTTTCCTCTGCAAACCTGCGGTGAGGAGTCTGGGAGTGACGGGAGTCAGAGTAAAGCGTGTCAAGGTCAAAGGTGGGCTCCTGTCGCTAGGACAATGTGTTACCGCGGAAACACATCAGAAACACACCGTAGCTGAAGTTCTGCAAGTATCCCCATACTCTCCAGCAGTGCTGCAAACACTCCAGCTGTTTCCCAGTTCCTTTTCCCCCTTTTAAATGCATGGGTTTTAATGGGGATTAAAATGGCGGTTCGGAAAAACAGACAGATTGTTTTGATATCCATAACAGCTTTAAAAATGACTTGTAACTCACGGCTCGATGAACACGAGGCCTGTAACTCCCCTGCAGATTGAAGTAGGCTGGCAAAGATACACTGAACCTTTACAAATAAAATAAAGGGCCACAATTGCATGAAACATGGGTATGGGAAGCACTTTCAATTCAACTTAATTACAGTTTCTCACACAGAAAGAATAGCCTGAGGAATGTTAGATGCAGTGGACAAGTTAGCCAGCCAATAATGTGAAGTACGAGTATTAAATCATGTTGATGAATAGCAATTCCCTGTGAAAAGATATGAGGTTAGCGAGCTATCTAGCTAGCTAGCTGGCTAGATGGACAGATGCTCTGCAGTACCCAGAAATCTCCCAAGCTCATGAAACAGAGATGAAACCTGTATTCCACAGCTTTTTGTAGCAACAATAAAGCAACTAAAATGTTCAACAGCAAAAGTATTATTATCATTAGTAGTATTAGTAGTAGTATGTACTGCCTTCCTGTATTATATTCCCGTGTCAAATTTAACTACTTCAAATATGGTCCTGGATAGATTTTTTAATTTATTTTTTTACAGCAAAACTTGCACGATTAGGTGTTAAACATTTATTAATTAAACATATTAACCAAACTCAGGCATGGCTGACACAAATTTGCTTTGTTTTCATGGTTAGTTCAATTGTAGTTTCAAAGATCCACGCTTGGGCTTGATAACTTGCGCCCTGGCGCCCAGACAACCGGAAGTTTCACTTCACGCAAAGCCAGGTCGCTAACGTAATAGTTACAAAAAAGACAAAATATCGTTCTAAACCCTGACGTGCACAACCGGACACATGTAAACAAAAAAAGCAAAATACTATTTAGCTAAGCAGCCCGTTATGCGAGAGGCACCTCGCATTGGTCTGAATTTCAGGACACAAACAAAAGCTCACTTAGCGAAGGTTAGCCAACTGCTACGCTTACGCTAACGTTGCCCCTCGTTTAAGAAGGCCAGAATTAAGACGATCAGGCAGGCCTACAACCACATCTTAATTTACCGCTTTGATCAAAGACAGTAACGAGACTACATCAATTCATATAGCGAGCAAGCTAGTGCGAAATCTAAACCTTCCTAGCTAGCCAAACGCTAGAAGTAGTACTGTATCTGATACAACTACTCACCATCCCTCGCAGTCCCCATTAACTGATCGAGCAGTGCTCTCATTTGAGCCTGGGCCGACATTGCGCACACTTAACTATAGCAACTTTGGGTAATGTAGTATACAACATGCAAAAGTACTTGCACTTCTTCGACTATAACCAATTTTAAGTTTTAATTATCCGTTCGCCTCTAACACCGGAAGTCTCCTCCACCTCCGTCCCATACGGATTATGGGAAAATTCTTCTTCTTCTTTGATTTTTTTGTGTGATCGCAAACCAACGTTTATACTCCCACCTACTGTAGAGTGTGTGGTACAACGTCATTTCACTTAAATTGTTCTTGTCTAAATCATGTCTAAATTAAATTCTATTCAGTAACCTAGTACCCCTAAGAAAACAAAAAAAAGTCGCTTACTGACCTCCCAAATCCCATCTCCCACCCTAATATCCCTCTGAAGTCCCATCCCTGTCCAAGCTTTGATTCAACCTTTTCCTCTCAGTCTTATATTTTGTACAAAGCGAAAATACATGTTCAGCATTTTATTTGACATTGCATTCCACACACTTATATGAATTACATTTACCCATCAAAAGTAGGGTTGAGCCCTGTATCAACAAAAAACCTCAATAACACTACCTCTTCTCTTCTGCACTTCCCTTTAAACTGCTTCACATTAATTGATTTCTGTTCGTTGTAGTATCTCCATCCTTTACTTTCATTATCCCATTTACTTTGCAATGTAATATTCAATTTTCTCGTGAATGCTGGGCCCTCTTTGAAATTTTATCAGCACTGTCATTCCCATCTACACTAAAATGTGCTGGGACCCAACTAAAATGTATATTGATGCCTAATCAATGTATTCTTAATAGAAACATAAGCTTCTAACAGTAAATCATCTCAACTTGATTTTGTAGATGATGCGCTTTTTAATATGGCTTCTGAGTCTGAACAGAAAACAACTCCGTCTGGCTTCGCTTCTTTGTAACTGCAATTCAATTGTAATTGCCATTAATTGTGTTAACACAGACAGTTAGTTAGATATAAGTGGCAGTGTAGCATAATCGGTTAGGAAATGGTCTTGTAACCTAAAGGTCACAGGTTCCTGAGTAGGACCCTGCTGTTATACCCTTAAACAAGTGTTACACCCCTCTGCCTCAAATGGTTGCCCAAATCTGTATGGTTGGTCCGTCTGTTTTAGGGAACTGCACTCACCTGTGGGAGACCTATGCACGGAGCAATGAGGTGATGCTCTCTGATTGGTCACTTCGCTTTACTCCTGCTAGGGGAGCACACAGGCCTCGTAGCTGGGCTGTGCTCCTAGTTGTGGGCTGTAACCTGTTTCCTGTCCGTAAATAAATATTAGTTCTCGTACAAACTGGGTGTCGGCTTCTCTATGTGTATGGTGGCTGTTTGCAGCCGTAACAGCAAGATACTTAATGTCAACTAAATGCCTGTAATATAATGTAATGTAGGGGTTGGGAAAAATTGTCCATATTCTTTCATTTTTATTTTAATATTCCATTCAATACCATTACATTCAAATGTATTGTACTCTCAACATTCATTAACAACCCCTTTGTTATTCATTAATAACATCCTTTTCGTCTGCTCCAATGTACCAGTAAAGGCTTTGTTTGTCTGCGATTCAGGGGTGTCTCGCCAGATTCCACAGCACAAATAGGGGTTGCTTTAACGGCCCCATAGTGACGCAGTTTCTTTAGCTGCTTCTTTGCTTACATTTGAAATGCTATTGTCGATGGGGTGTGTTACCGCCACATACAGCACTGGTGGGTTAGCTAGGACAACAAAAGGTAAATCAGTCAACTCAATGCCTGAAAGCGCACAGCACTTGAGATTCGGATAAGCAGGTTTTCGAAAAAGGTAACCTTTGTTATGGTTGTATTTTGCTTCAAAAAGGAGATCATTCAAGGGAAGGGATAGACAGAGTAAATGGCTCATTAAGCAACTGAATCTGGCAGGTACCAGCAGGACAGCAGGTGATACATTCCCAGCCAGCCAGTTTTTGGCCTTTCCTACAGTAAACCGGTCCCCACTGCAAGCATATTATTGCTTTGTCCCCCCCCCCCGATCATAGAGCTTGATGGGCTTGAAGTCTGCTGGAGCCATAGAGCAGGATTTCAGCCATGGGGGGGGGGGGGGGGTGAGGGAGTGGGGGGGGGGGGCTTGGCATACCTGCTGAGGTAGACAGAGGAAACAAGGCCCCAGGCAGACCTGTCTGACCACAGAGCACAGACAGAACAGATGGCAAGCAATGTGCTGGACGAGTGCATCCCTGGAAACAGCCCTCAGTCAGTTAATGACTCTCCTATCCATTACTGTACAACAATGAACATGTTTGCAGATGAGTTTAAATGTATTTATTCAGTTTTTATTTATGTATTCAGTTTTTAATTATATGGCAATATACATGCATTGCCATATAATTGTAGGCCTATTGACCTTTTAACTTTGTATTTATCAGACACATTTTTCTCTTGCATTTGATTTGATCCCAATATGCAATTGCTGTAAATGGGAGGGGCTCTGAAGATCGGACTGCAACATTTGACAAATAGAAAGACATGGGCCATGCACCACATTTTACAGCAATTAAGTAAGTAAGTAAATGTTTGTAAATAAGTAGGAAAATAAATAAGTAAATTAATGTGTTGCTTCCAAATTAAGAGACCCTGTCACTCTGACATGCAGCCCAGAGAACTCAATAAATGTGAATTGTATACTTCATATCAGGATGTCTGTAGGAAGAAAATCCTTTCCTTATCTGGAATTAATGTGATGTTCTGACTGTGCTTGCCTTGCTTTTGGTCACTCAGGGTATTGTGCATCTCCACGAATTAATATGTTGGTTGTATTAGAGTTGCAGTCAGCTTTAATATATATAATAATTCATAGTAATAGTAATTCAGCAGGGGCAGGTTGCATGGTGGCGCGGCTGCTAGTGCAAAGTACGTATAACGCAATGAGTTGTGAATGAAATAGAGGATACAGGTTTTTCCTTTGAGCTCCAGCCAAACATTAAGTCTGTTGTCTATGTTATAGATGATCGCTGAAATATAAGGGAAAGGAAACGTTCTCCCTTTCAACAAATGGCTCAATTTTAATCACTATATTTTCCCTATAGACTGGCAAAGGAGGAAGCATTTAGGAGTGGGGACAAGGACCAGTTTAAAGAGTCTAAATACAGGTTTAGCAAGGCGGTGAGAGATGCTAAACGAATGTACTCTGAGAAACTCCAACAGCAGTTCTCAGAAAACAACTCGGCCTCTGTCTGGAAGGGCCTCAGATAGATCACCAACTACAAACCGAAAGCCCCCCACTCCACTAATGACTTGCGCCTGGCCAACGACCTGAACGAGTTCTACTGCCGATTTGAAAGACAATGGGACAGTCCTGACACCATCCCCCGTGACCCCATTCACCAGCTCCAGACCACCAGCTCCTCCTCCCCCATCTCAGTAGGGGTCCGGGCCTCTCTACAATCACCCACCTCAGAGGCCCCCTCCCCCTCCCCTATCACAATGACGACTCTCTCCCTCCTGGAGAGGGACGTTAATAGGCTATTCAAGAGACAGAACCCCCGCAAAGCAGCTGTGCCGATCAGCTGTCTCCGGTGTTCACAGACATTTTTAACACCTCACTGGAGACATGCCACGTACCAGCCTGCTTCAAGACCTCTACCATTATCCCCGTCCCCAAAAAAACAAGGACCACAGGACTCAATGACTACAGACCCGTCGCCTTGACCTCTGTGGTAATGAAGTCTTTTGAGCGCCTTGTACTGTCCCACCTCAAAACCATCACGGACCCACTCCTGGACCCCCTGCAGTTCGCATACAGAGCCAACAGGTCTGTGGACGATGCTGTAAACATGGCCCTCCACTTCATCCTCCAGCACCTGGACACTGCAGGAACCTATGTCAGGATCCTGTTTGTGGACTTCAGCTCCGCCTTCAATACCATCATCCCGGCTGTACTACAGGACAAGCTCTCCCAGCTGCACGTGCCTGACTGCACCTGCAGGTGGATCACCGACTTCCTGTCTGACAGGAAGCAGCACGTGAAGCTGGGGAAACACGTCTCCGACTCCCGGACCATCAGCACCGGCTCCCCTCAAGGCTGCGTCCTTTCTCCTCTACTCTTCTCCCTGTATACTAATAGCTGCACCTCCAGTCATCAGTCAGTCAAGCTCCTGAAGTTTGCAGACGACACCACTCTCATTGGACTCATCTCTGGTGGGGATGAGTCCGCCTACAGGAGAGAGACTGAACATCTGGTGTCCTGGTGCAGCCAAAACAACCTGGAGCTCAAGGCCCTAAAGACAGTGGAGATGGTTGTGGATTTCAGAAGGAACGCAGCCCCGCCCGCCCCCATCACCCTGTGTGACTCCCCAGTCGACACTGTGGAGTCCTTCTGCTTCCTGGGCACCATCATCACCCAGGACCTCAAGTGGGAGCTGAACATCACCTCCCTCACCAAGAAGGCTCAGCAGAGGATGTACTTCCTGCGGCAGCTGAAGAAGTTCAACCTGCCAATGACAATGATGGTGCACTTCTACACTGCCATCATTGAGTCCATCCTCACCTCCTCCATCACCATCTGGTACGCTGCTGCCACTGCCAAGGACAAGGGCAGACTGCAGCGTATCATTCGCGCTGCTGAGAGGGTGATTGGCCGCAATCTGCCATCCCTCCAGGACCTGCACACCTCCAGGGCCCTGAGGCAGGCAGAAAAGATTGTGGTTGACCCCTCCCACCCTGGACACAAACTCTTTCAAACACTCCCCTCCGGCAGGAGGCTGCGGTCCATCAGGACCAAAACCTCACGACATAAGAACAGTTTTTTCCCGACTGCAGCTGGCCTCATCAACAAGGCCCGGGACCCCCACTGATACCACTGATACTGTACTGTTATTCTGACCCCCACGGACACCAAACAGACAGCACCTGTACTTATAACACTTTATCCCCTTGCACTATTGTTTATTGTTTACTGTTTACCGTTTGCACTATGTTTATGTTATGTTATGTCTGTTATGTTTTTATTGCACTATGTTTATCTTATTTTATTTATCTTATTTTATGTTCACTGTTATGCACCACCTGACCAAAACAAATTCCTCGTATGTGTAAACCTACTTGGCAATAAAACCTGATTCTGATTCTGATTCTGATAGCACGTTATAATATGATTTAAATAAATTTTAGGTATTGGCTCATTATTTATTAGCTTCTTTTGCTTTGTTTTGAGTATATCATTTTAATCACCATCCTCTGAACAGCCGCTACTACTAGATTGTAGGTAAAAGACCAAAATTTCATGGCAAGTATCAGACAATAAATGCGTTCACGCTGGAAGTTCAACCCGCCTATCATTTTTAAGGGCATTTCTGCTGACCAATTGAACAAAAGAATCCTTGCAAGCGCTCCACCCCCTGCTGTCACTGTCCAATAGGTAGTCAAATTGGGGCGAGACGTGAAAATCATTGTTTACGTCTGTCGTTGAAGTAGGTCATTGTCAGATTGACTGACACCTTGCTGAGATACATTTGTGGTGTAACGTATCAAGTTGATAAATCACGGACAGAAAACTGCTGGAATAACCTTAGCCAAGACAGCGGTCTGATCAATACAACTCTGTGCGAGCTTCCGAGAAAGAGCAGGCTGGTGTTATTTGCTCAGGTAAGTAGCTAGCTAGCTAAGCTATATGAGGGGGGTGGTATTTGAAATAAAACGTTTTGTCAATACTCTGAATTTTACGGAAGAAGGCTGAAATGCATCATTAGCTAGATACATGGTTTGGCGCTTCGACTTCATCCGATTCTCTTTTCACTGATTGAGAAGTGGTGCGTTTCTGCACGGAGTTACTGTGATTGACTTGGATATGAACCTGACCAGTTAGCTGCCTAGTTAGCTAGTCTAGGCCCGATTGTGTGCTGTCGGAAGACAGTCTGCCTGTTACCAGCATCAGTTCGGTGCTGACGCTGCACTGATGCCCTAATGTGTGAATCGTATGAATACAGTAATCCACATTTATGTACGATATCAGTCAGTCTAGGTTAGAGAAAATCCGCCTTCTCTAAAACAGGATGCATATTACAAGCGAATGGTCAAGTAAGTAACGTTAGCTAGGTTGAGTGACATATTTGTAGCTGTCTGGACATCCAAGAGTCTGCTAGCTCGGTGAAACTGCTACTGCAACAAGCTGCTGACTAGCGCTCGGCAGGCAGCGTACGGATGAACCTCGTTAACTGGTAAACTTGTGCCATAGCATCAGGGGACTATGCTGTTGCATGCAGGCTGTAATCTGATTGGACACAACGATTCCAGGTATATGAATATTCAGGTAGGCTAATGAGTGTTGCGACTGAGAAACGTTGACCCGAAACGCACGTTTTAAACGGGACTGAACTTGGACGTATAAATAAACGAACTATAGCTGCAAATACATTCTGAACGTAGACGATATGTATAATTAGATACTTGAAGAAGATCAGATTTTCCTTTAAGGCATCAAAGCGTCAAAATGTGTGCTAAATTAACAAAAATGCAATTTAATAAAAAAATGTATGAATTATAAACTGGTTTTGATAAATTCTGCCCAAATTAAATGCAACAGGAAATGCCAATGAAAAGATGCACCCGTGGTTTGTTTTATTTGGGTGCGCATGTGTGTTGTTCTTGAAATCATTGGATGTTTTATGACTTGGCGAGTAAATAACAGAATCGCACAAACGATCAAATGAGTCATCTTTTTTCCACTTAAATATTTACGAGAAGTTAGGGAAAGGATGTCGCAATAATAGCAGTCGCAATAATAGGCACAAGATGTGTCCTGCAAATTTTGGCTATTTATAACTTTGACCACAGGTCGTCAAGTCCAGTTAACTTCCTAAAGTTTGTGTACTGGATGGTGACAGAAACCCCTCTTTTTGACATTTGGTTACTGTACAACTTCTGGTATATTTCCATGGGAGTGGTTCACAAGAGTTCTGCCAAATTTTCTTTCTTTAAGAATTGAGGTCAGTTAATGGGCAGTTAATGCAGGTATGAGGTGATGGCAATCACCACAGTCACTGTGGAGCATCACACATATGTTTTATGTATTGTGGGACCAGATCTTGGGGTCTTGTGCTCAGTACCCACTGCTAACGGGTCTTAACGGTTGTTGGTTTTCGCTCCTGTCGTACGCCCCCTGCAGGTCGGTGGCGCCGCCCGCCATGTCCCGACGCAGCCGGAACAGCCGGGCGTGGCGCTACGTTTGGAGCGGCATCCGACGAGACGCGGACGTCCGGGCGCTGGTCCTGGCCTCTGAGAGCGAGGACTGGCGGTACGATCGCCTGCAGGTGAGAGGGTGTGTGGGTAACCGTACAGGGGCGGGACACTTACCTGGCACAGGTGAGGGTTTGTGGGTAACCATATAGGGGCGGGGCACTTACCTGGCACAGGTGAGGTTGTGTTAAAAACTGAGAGAATTTGCTTATTAGAACAGGCCATTTAACCAATAATGACTTCTTTACCCATAGGGCTGAACGCAGGTTTTGCAGCTCGGGACAGCAGCCCTGGCGTCACTCTATTTGCCCTGCGCGGTGCTTTGTTTACTGACAGGCTCGGAATGGACAGTCTCCCCCTGCAGCTGTTTGTCAGCAGTTTGCCGCTGTTTGGCCCTGCTCCAAACATTTGTTTTTAGAAACAGCACAGGCAAATGAAGGGGGTGGTGAGGGATGGATCTCGTGTCTGTAAGACCCTACATGTGGCTGGAGTGGTCTAGTTAATTTCTGTGCCGTTACCTGGGGCTACATAGGCATACCAAAATGAACTTGAGTCTTATGTATTGTATCAACAGCAGCTACAACAACAAGGACAACAACAATAATAATAATTTTTAAAATTATTATTATTATTATAGCACCTTTCATACATATCCGCACCACAAAGTGATTTACAGAAGTAATATAATACTAAATAAATAGAAGTAAAAAGGGTATATACTGTACATAAACATACATGCAATATAGTGTACTCATGTGTACCCCCCTCCCAACACGTGCACGCATGAATCACATAAGTATTATAATATAAACGAGTAAAAAGAGGACTTCTACAGGAAAGAAACAAGACAAAGCTGAAAGGGCTTCTGAAGAAGGTCTGTCTTAAGTTTCTCTGGTAGCAGTGAACCTTTCCCCCGATTTTGTGCCAGTTTCAGGGACAGAGAGTGGCCCAGTGGGTGGTGTTGGCGCTCTTTCAGAGTCTTGTGACGTAGCCGCGGAGGCTAGAAAACGGGGAGCTGCAGTAGTCCCAACACATGGGTTAAACAAACACGCCGGGGGGGGGTTTTCAGCGTCCGTCCAAGGTCTGGGCTTCGCGGTTTTTGTGGGGCAGCTCGAACCTGCTAGTTTCCGCTAGCGAGTTTTTACCACAGAAGACTTGAGGAACTGGCCAGACGCCTTACGTAGCCCCCGTGGTTTTGTTCTGAACTCTTCTCAGTCAGCAAAAGAACACCGTGTGTCCTGGGAACGCTTGCCAGAGGTTGTTTTCGCTGACTTGCTGCTGTCATGCTGACCCCGAAGATTTGTTTTTCAAAAAGAGGAACCGAGAGCCGAGTGTCGGAGTGCCTGCGCCTGAGGGCTCATCCCTGTGTTCCCAGGGTCCTGTGTTCCCCAGCTCTGCATATGTGCTCTCCCAGGGTCCTATGTTCCCCAGCTCTACATATGTGCTCTCCCAGGGTCCTGTGTTCCCCAGCTCTACATATGTGCTCTCCCAGGGTCCTATGTTCCCCAGCTCTACATATGTGCTCTCCCAGGGTCCTATGTTCCCCAGCTCTACATATGTGCTCTCCCAGGGTCCTATGTTCCCCAGCTCTACATATGTGCTCTCCCAGGGTCCTATGTTCCCCACATTTATATGGCACATAGTGGGAACATGACAAAGGGTCCTATGTTCCCAGGGTCCTATCTTCCCCAGCTCTACATATGTGCTCTTCCAGGGTCCTGTGTTCCCCAGCTCTAAAAATCTAATAAAATGATTGCTTTTGTTGTGTTTATATAGCTGTTTTGAAGCCTTGTTCCAATAAAAAACTAAATGATATTTATGAAATATTTTAACTTGAAACGGGTCAAATTTGACCCAAACACAATAGGAGGGTTAATGTGTGTTAACAGAATATTGAGCTGGGGAACATAGGGACCCTGGGAACATAGGACCCTGGGAACATAGATACGCCCCCGCGCCTGAGGCCCGCGTCCTGTGTGTGTGCCCCCCAGTACAGCGACTCGGACTCGGAGCCGGAGTTCCCCCCGGTCCTGCCCGCCGCGCCCAGCGCCGTGCCCGTCACAGGGGAGTCGTACTGCGGCTGCGACTCCCAGGCCGAGCCCGCCCACAACCCCCGCGTCCTCCGGGCCTTCCACCGCGCCAAGGACTGCCGCTGCGGGGAGGACGACCAAGGTGAGCGGAGGGAGGGGGTCAGGGGTCAGGGGTCAGAGGTCAGAGCCTGCTGGCAGAGAAGGCATCTCTGAGGTGCTCTGTGCCGGTCATGTGGCTCATGCCACAAGGCCACCATTCACAAGTCAAATTACAATGATATAAAAGCTTCTTTGTAGTCTGCTACAAATAAAAAACTTTTATTTCTAAAAATAAACCAGTTGCCCTGCCATTAAATTTCCAAACGATGTGTTTTTATGAACAAAACTAGCGCTCGAGTGCACACCCACTCGTTGAATCGCAGTAATTAATTGAATTGCGAACAAAATGCAGAGGAAGACCGGTAGAGGAATTCTGCAACAGAAACTATTTCTCTCCCCCCCCCCCCTTTCGCGGCAGACTTCGACTGGGTGTGGGACGACGGCGGGAGGTCCACGGCGACCCTGCTGAGCTGCGACAACCGGAAGGTCAGCTTCCACACGGAGTACAGCTGCGGCACGGCCGCCGTCCGAGGCTCCAAGCCCCTGGCCGACGGCCAGCACTTCTGGGAGATCAAGATGACCTCCCCCGTCTACGGCACTGACATGGTGGGTGCCGGAGCAGGGCGGAGTGGGGTGGGGTGGGGTGGGGTGGGGTGGGGTGGGGTGGGGCGGGCAGGAGCTTACCTTATGAAATTTACCTCGATAGCTAATTCTGGGAGATCGGGATGACCTCCCCCGTCTACGGCACAGATATGGTGGGTAGTGGGGCGGAGCGGGGAGGGGTCTTACCCTGGGGACAACGGATGAAATTTAGCTCTATAGCTAATTCTGTTGTCTAATATGGTTTATAGCCCAGGCCTAGGTCGCTTGCTGACTTTGGGGAGTTTGACGGTTGTGTTTGCAGATGGTGGGCATTGGGACATCAGACGTGAACCTGGACAAGTACAGACACACCTTCTGCAGTCTACTGGGGAAGGACGAGGACAGCTGGGGGCTCTCGTACACAGGTGGGTCCTTATAACAGCTGGGGGTTGTCATACACAGGTTTGTAACAAGCAGGGTTCATGCGAACTTCGGCTCAAAATTATTTAATTTGCCCAATCCTTTATATGATCCCTTATTTTAGCTGAGACCAGGAATCATAGCTAAGAACTGTTCTGTCCCTGTACAAAATGTTTATTGTCTGATCTATGAGCGTACCGATGTTGCTGTGTACAGCCAGTTAGCTAACTATTGGTGGAAGGTAAAATCTGCAAACACAGTAGCCCTCCAGGAATGAAAATACCCTCCCTTGCCTTAACAGACTCTATTAAGATCTATTAAGATCAATTTAGCATGATTTTATGTGTTTGTAAAGCATTGTGTGTGTTTCTGTGTGTTACTTTGTGTGTGTGTGTGTGAACGCGCAGGCCTGCTCCATCACAGAGGGGACAAGGTCAACTTCTCGTCGCGTTTCGGCCAAGGCTCCATCATCGGGGTGCACCTGGACACGTGGCACGGGACCCTCACCTTTTTCAAGAACCGCAAGTGCATAGGTGAGACCCGGGCCGCGCGACAGCGGTCCTGGAGAAGGGGATTGTGGGTAACGCTCCTGGGGTTTTCGGCAGGCTTGAGTAGGAGGAGTATTAGTGCTGGATTAGACCCTCAGGAACTGCAGTACTGGGGTCAGTACCGTTTCACTCTCAATGCCAGACGGACTCTGTAAAACGCGGTTAACATTTCTGGAATTCGCTGTTTTGTCATTCTTTACGGAGACAATACTCTGTGAAGAATGACAAGATGTGTACAAAGCATTTTTATTTATTTTGTTTATTTTGAAATACTTTTACTGAAGACTATTTGACTTATTTCAAAGCAAACAAAATAGGATATCTGAAATATTTGTTATTTCATTTTGTTTTATAAGGTCATTTGGAATACTTTCAGTGGTTAAATTCCAGTAGTTTAACCCATCGTTGTCCACGTGAGACTTGTGGTCCAGTTATGAGTGCAGGTCTACGGTCGGCCGTTCTGAATTGGGAGACAAGGCGAAAAAAATAAAATGAAAAAAGAACCGTTGTTGAGCGTCGTCACGGTAACCGCCTCGCGCACGCGGCGCCGCCGGTCTCACGCCTCCCGTTCCTTTGCCCTCCTGTCCACCAGGGGTCGCCGCCACCGAGCTGCACAACAAGAAGCTGTACCCCATGGCCTGCTCCACGGCGGCCAAGAGCAGCATGAAGGTGATCCGCTCCTGCTTCGCGCCCACCTCCCTGCAGTACCTGTGCTGCGCCCGGCTGCGGCGTCTGCTCCCCGACCGCGCCGACGCGCTGGGGCTCCTCCCCCTGCCGCCGGGGCTCCGCCTCCTGCTGCACAACAAGCTGGGCTGGGTGCTGAGCCTCCCGGACGACGGGGCGGCGCCCGCCTCCCACCCGCCCACGCCCACGCCCCCACCGTCGTCCGGGAGCGACTCGGAGGGCTGCTCGTCCGACCCCGAGGCCTGGCAGAGGAAGCGCTGCCGCTGGACCTAGCCGCCGCCCCCTTCCGTCCCTCCGCCCCCCCCCCGCCCAACCCCCTCCAGAGCCCGCGAACGGTGAACGGACGACCGTATTCTGCCCGAAACCAACCCTGCTGGCTTCTGACTTTTTAACAAAACTTCTAGCATCGATATTTCTGTGCTTCTCCCCCCCCCCCAGTCCCCCCCGTCCCCACCGCACCCCTTTTGAGCGGGATCCGGCTCTTCCCTCTCACGGCGAAGTTCCAAAAAAAATGCTTGCCCGCTTTAGGCCTGCCTTCCGACGTCCCGTGTCGGAACGGGCTCGCGGACGGGTGCTGGGGTCACACCTGAGGACCGAAATTACTGCTGGGAAATCGTGCGTAGCCCAACCACCCCCCTCCCCCTCCCTCCGTTCCGGGACTTGTACATCCCATAACTTTACACGCAGAAATCGAGCAGTATGAGTTTAACAGTAGTAGAATTACGTTTGCAACAAGGGTATGCTGAACTTTTGAAAGAGCTCTTTGGAGTGCACTGGTGGAGATATCCTGTGTTTGCTTAACCTGTCACTGTTCTAATGCCAAACTCTCTGACGCCGGGAATATGTCTATTCCCTGTTCACAGTCAAAGAAGTGAGGGTATAAAACAGAAAGGATGATGGGACATTATGCAGACGTATTTATCTTTTACTACTTAAACCGTCTATCATCATTTCTAGTTCCTTTGTTATGTTATTAGGTCATTGGGGTTTTCCAGAAATGAGGACGCTCCCTAACCGCGACATTCAAGAGCAAGAGTAAGCACTGCACTACTATGTGGGCTCACGGAATCCAGGTTATTAATTTGGTGACGCCCCCTTAGTGGTTTAATATTTGAATGCGTTTAGGCCTGTCGGTTTTATGATAACAGTTGGACCTCAGCTGATTTCTCACATTACGAGCACGTTATGCAGCTCAAATGGTCCCATTCTGGATGGGTTCTGGGTGTTCAAAGCCAGCTTAAATCCAAAATTAAATTTAAATTCAATTGCCGATGTGCAGTTTCTGTTGAACGTAAAACGGGGACACGAGAGAAGCGTATGAACTCCGAATGTCTTTGGGGCATGTTCAGCACTGAAATATGTTATCCAAGACTAGACGATGAAGAGGAGTCGGTATTGGGAAGTACGATGTCCAGTCTACCAGAGTTCATGTAGCCTACTGAGTGAGTTCCTGCCTTCTCATCTGCGACAGGAAGTGACTCATCACAACCCGATGTAAATGACACAATCTTTGTTTTTCACTCAGATTCCCATGATGCAGTTTCTGAGGATGCGGTGGTAATTGCTATACTGATAGCAGCGATGTCATTTGGTTTTCACTCCGTATTGGTATTGGGTAATTGTTTTTTTTTTTTTTTGTTTTTTGTTTTTTTAAAGAACGAAATACTCGTTGCAGTCAGAGAGTTTGTCAGTTTTTACGCCAAATTTCCTTGAACTTCCTTTTTTCCGGTTGACTTCTGAAGACCAGGCCCTGGAGCAAGTTCCTCTCTGGAAAGGGTACTTTTCAAAAAGCTTCCATACGGTCGACTTGTTTGTATTACGTTGCTCTTTCGAAAAAGGTGTACAGTTTTTGATTTTGTGTCCCAAGTTTGACTGCATTCGGTGTCCATTTTCTTATGCAGGCTGTAGCCCTGTTTTAAATGAGCTTTGGTCTGTAGTATGACAAATAATAATTTTAAAAAATTACCTGAGTTAATTTGAACCCTTTAATAGAGCAGTGTGCACGTCTGCAGGATACATCGGTGGTTCCCCTTATTCCGCTGTTGCTTTCAACATGTAAAAATGTAACATTTTTAAATCAATATATTATTCAGAATAACTGTGGTGTCAGGAAAAAAAATCAGCTTAGAAACCTCGTTGTTAATGAATAAATGTACAAATTTGAAAATTCACCGTGCCAAGCCTTCTGTTAAACATAGAGGCGAGCTAAACTATTCAGGCAAGCGGCGTCTCGTTTTATCAAAGTTTATTTTGCAATGAAATAAACGAAATCTGTAACCTATGCAGTATACACTCCCAGTTGACAAATAGTGATTAAGCTTGTCCCTTTCAAAAGATTTCTGAGGCTTTCTGAGGAAAACAGGACTTGTCTAGCCAAACACGCATCTATCAACCGCTCTTTTAGAGCCATTGAGCTTCTAAACTGTCCATGAGTCACATTTTTTTTAGTATTTGTTCTTTTTACCATTAATGCACCTTTCTTGGTGAAATTAAGATATTTTCAGATGATTTATCAACGCATCCTGAAGCAATCCACTACCAGCTGTCAATTTTGCAATTTCACTTTGCATTCCAGGGGATTAATATATTGTCGTTTGTAATGCAGTAATTCCTTTGCTGTAACACGTCATGTTTTTGCACCTGTGTCATACCTTCACGTTGAAATGTAACGCTCCACCTCAGCCCTGTGTATTCCGAAATTATTGCATACCTTTGTTGTAATTAAAAGTTTTAACAAGAAAGCTACTATCTGTTTTTTTCTAAAATTAAAATTGGTACAGTGTTTAAAGGTCTAAATGGCATAAAGAAACGGATATCTAAAAAAAAAAAAAACAATTGTCCGATTTACTCAAAACCTCTCGTAAACTTGACAGTTCATATGCAGAGGTGGAAAGTTCAGGGGTCAGAAAGTCAAAGTCCTGCCATGTGTTTCGTTCACCCACGAACTCATGAGTTGATTTCTCTAATTGGTTCTACCTCCTAGCTGAAGAATTTGCTAATTAGCAAAAATAGGTGATTGGAACAAAATCTGGGGAGAACTTTCACTTTCTGAACCTGGATTTTACACCTCTGATTTGTATGGGCTCTGTTAACATTGTGGGTACTGGAAGGTAATATCCTGTATCATTTAGTGATATTGATTTTCTTTTCCATAGAACCTCCAGATTCCCTGTATTTTTTTTCTTGCCGGTGAACCGTCCTTTCAGATCCAGGTCATTTGAACAGTTAATTACAAACACTGATCTTGACTACTGTGAGCCATTCCTTCTGAAACATTGGTGAATGATTTGTATCAGTGCTTATGTCATTTTAAAAATTTATCTTGAGTTCATGCACATTGAGAAAGGTGACCCAACATGGTGTGCGTTTGAATCCAAACCCTCAATTTTGTCAAGGGCACCGGACATTAAAAGAAGTCTCTCAGATCAGCGTTTTTGTGTTTTGTTGAATTGAAAATGTGCATCTGTGTGAGATTCACCTTTTCATTACATTACATTACATTTATTTAGTAGACGCTTTTGTAGACGAAAAAAAATGATAATAAATGCATTTTAAAGTGTTTTCATATTACGAAAGATGTATTCTTTTTAAAAAATTATTATTCAAAGTTTAGCACTGTCACCTCACAGCAAGAAGGTTTGAGTCCGGCCAGGGCCTTTCTGTGTGGAGTTTGCACGTTCTCCCCGTGTCCATGTGGGTTTCCTCCAGGTGCTTCGTCTTCCTCCCACAGTACAAAGACACAGACATACTGTGTGGAAATCGCAGAAGTAGAAGAAACATGCCCGACGAGGATGGGATTCGAACCCACGCGTGCAGAGCACAATGGATTAGCAGTCCATCGCCTTAACCACTCGGCCACCTCGTCACATGCTGTCTATTATTTTTCCGCGAACTTTCGCCGCAAATGCTGATAATTTTCGAAGGCCCGATATGAGATAACATTCACCTTCATTTGCCACCATTGTCTTCGAGAACTGTAGCTAATATACAGATTGAACAACTCTCATTACTCTGGTTTCCTCCAACAGTCCAAAGACATGCAGGTAGGCTAATTGGAGACTCTAAATTGGCCATAGGTATGAGTGTGTGAGTGAGTGGTGAATGAGTGAGGTGTGTCCTGCGATGGATTGGCGGACTGTCCTGGGTGTATTCCTGTCTCTCGCCCAATGCACGTTGGGATAGGCTCCAGCACCCCTGCGAACCTGCCCAGGATAAGCGGGTATAGATGTTGGATGGATAAATATTCAATGTTATCATTTCTTTTCATAAATATGCAGGTGGAAAGGTGAAGATTTTATGGTAATATTATGCACAGGGCCATTGCAGACATTGCTTGATAAACCAAAGTGAACATGTTAAGTTACAATTTTATTACACAATTTATGGCCAGAATATGAACATGAGTAAATGTGATAACAGACTATTATGATAACCGCACTTTCCAAAAACATTAAATTGGTCATTCGCTAAATTATAATGGATCCCAATGGAGAGAAAATCATACAGCTGTCAGACTAAAGAACTCCGTGGTTCCCTCTCCCATACAGTTCCGGGGGGAACTGAAGTAATGATACGATGTTGTTACACGGAAGGGAGAAACTTGTACTCGGGCATGTTATGTGCTCGTGGAGGTCAAGTTAAAAAATCTGACGTGCACTTTTAATGTGCATATGTTTACATATTCCAGAGAGTATAGGTCACAGGTTAGTGTAATTCATCACATTGTAAATTGTAATTGTAAATGCGTCGCTTGTTTCGCTACGACTGTATTGGTAAGCTTGTTATCTGGCTAGCTACCCAGGTTGCTAGCCGGCCAGTGTGGAAACTGGCTTGTGCGAGAAATGACTACATTATGTTTTTATTTTATTTTATATGACACGCAGCATTTTGCAGGCTGTCAAATTACATAAAGTAGATTAATTTGGTATTAAGATATGAACAGACAACCTAGATGATATTCTATGTTAAGTTCATTTTAAATTCCTCATAAACATGATTCACCGTAAGCTTG
The DNA here is from genome assembly GCF_013347855.1 of Anguilla anguilla. Taxonomy (NCBI): domain Eukaryota; kingdom Metazoa; phylum Chordata; class Actinopteri; order Anguilliformes; family Anguillidae; genus Anguilla; species Anguilla anguilla. The sequence continues at coordinate 16,601,936 of NC_049217.1, forward strand.
ATCTATGATGAGTTTACAAATATATGAGGGAAACGATGCTCAAGTTGTATGTCTTCTTCGCCGATAATTAAATGGGGCCCATAAGTTCTCAAACACGTTCTGGGGACCGCTGTTTATGCTGGTTTTTATTCACGCAAATTTCGTAATTAATTGTGTTTAAAACGTGTTTTAAATTCTTCTATCATAGTTTCCATAAACTTTTGGAATGTAGTGCTGGCTTTGAACTAGCTTATTTCTCGCAGGTGGTGTAGTTTCAGTTAACAGGTGCTTTCAGTTGCTGGGACCTCACTTATTTAATGTTTGCGTAAACATGGGGTAATGGATATATTGGTATCCACTATTTGCTTTTACATCAAATGTATGTATGTCTTCATGCCTTTTTTAAATGTATAAATTCTGATTGTGTTGCATGAATTGAAGTCTTGGGAAAAGTGGCATGTTTGTTCATGTATACATTTGGGACTGTGATAAACTGTTGCTGTCTTTTCAGCTTTTAATTTAGAGATGGTCTTTGTGCAAATTAAAGCTAGGTTTTGATATTTTTCTCATTTTTTTCTTGATTCTTTTTTGTTTAGAATCTCACGCGCTAGTCTTGGCAAACTTCTGAGGACGAAGGTACGAAGATTGAACAATGGTCAAGAAGAAGGTCGTGCGTCCGATCGCGGAAATGGCACGGAAGATCCGCGAGTACCGTGCACTGAAGGAACGGCCCCGCGACTCGCAGAAATACGCGCTGGACTACGAGACGATGACGCGGCCGTACACCGGGAAGAGGCTGCCCGTCATGGCCTGGGAGAGCGTGCGGACCGAGAGCCGGCTCTTCTCCCTGATGGCCGGCCTCAGGCTCTTCGGGGTGGGGCGGCTCTTCACCCGCAAGTCCTGGCTGTCTGAGCACCAGGAGCCCTGCTACTGGAAGATCACCAAGGTCAAAGTGGACTACACTGCAGAGGTGAGCCTCATCAGAGAATGGCGGATCACTTGGCATGTGTAGTTCTAGCTCTTGTTAGTTGAATTGAATTACTTTGGTTACTTATGCACAATGCAAGTTACGTGGGGCTAGCCGTTGTAACGTCAGTGGATCTCACTGTTCATCTGTTTAGCAAAGTGAGTAACTTTTGTTCGGCAAGTCACAAGTCTTGAATTTTCATTGTAGAACATGGACCATGGAAAAGCTTGGGGAATACTTACCTTCAAAGGTGAGTGTTTTTACAGTTTTTTTTTACATCAACTGTTTTCTTCTGGCTTCTAAAGACATCTGCGTTTATAGTGACGTACATGCTGCTTTACTTAGAGTGCAGCTTCTCATTATAGCGATTCCACACCCTTCTTGGAAAAGAAGCGTATTTTCAGTGACAGTAATTCAGTTCTAGTTGTTTCCTAGATAGACCTCGTTCATCGTGTCTCTTCCCCCCCCGCGCCCCCCCTTCCAGGAAAGGAGGAGAGCGAGGTGAAGGAGGTGGACAAGGTCGTGTATCACGACTGGCGCCTGGTGCCGAAGCACGAGGAGGAGGAGTTCAGGCGCTTCGCGCCGGTCCCGGACCAGGACCCCAGGCCCAGCCACGCGGCCTACCCGCCGCTGCTCCGCGCCATGATCCTGGCGCGGAGACGCGGGGAGGGACTGGCACAGGAGGCCTGGGAGCCGGCCATCGACCTGCACCGGAACATCCTCCTCAACAAGGAGTATTTCCACAACAAAGAGAAGGAGAAGCAGGGGGGAGTGGCCTCCTGAGAGAGCGCCGTCGGGGGAGAGTGGCGGTGGGAATGAGAGAGAGAGGCGGTGGGGAATGTTGACCAGTCCTCACACAGGCCTCTGTTGCTGAACTTGGTGTCTGTGCTGCTTGTGCACGGACGAACGAATGACTGAGCGACAAGAAACGAACTCGGCAGCATTTGGGTTAGATTGTGGGATCATGTCAGTTGACTGTCCTGTTTTCTGGTGTCAGGCGAAAGAACAGAATATCCAGTTTCATTGTCTATACGGTGTGTTGGCTGTACCTCTGTCGTACACCTGGTTTCTGTTCCACTGAAATATTTCAATAAAGTGAAAAATATTTATTTCTGTTCTGTAATCCAGTTCAATGGTAGGAGGTTTTATCCCCTCCAGGTGGTTTTACACCCCCCCCCTCTTTATGCCCCTGATTTCTTGCGGTTCTGGATAAGTAGTTAGCATGTCGGGTCGGTTCCAGTCATATTTTTCACCACGCAGCTTGGCCACCATCTGATGGCTTGTAAGTGAAATGGAGTCCACAAGAAACTGCTTGACTGATCTTTGCACGCTTGCAGAATAATAATAAAATAATGGAGGGGAGGGACTCCTAATGAAAATATGCGCCGAATGCAAGGTACTGTCATGAACTTGCTAAGGAAATGGAGAATACTAGCTTAAAGTCAAAGGCCGTTCATGTAAGTTTAGCACTAAATATTTACGAAATAAATATTTAGTTTACAAATATTTTCAAATATTATCAGCATTTGCGGTGAAAGTTTGTGGCCATAGAATTGCCTGTGTGTGACGAGGTGGCCGAGTGGTTAAGGCGATGGACTGCTAATCCATTGTGCTCTGCACGCGTGGGTTCGAATCCCATCCTCGTCGGACGTGTTTCTTCTACTTCTCCACAAAGTTACTTGCAATTCTACATCCTATTTGTGTAATCGGACCGTCGTTTGTGCAATCGTGTGTGATAGCAAACTGCTGTTATTGTTCCCTCTTACACAGACAACCGACCGATTATTAAAGAATTGGTTTGGCTGCTCTGGGGTGGCATTGGACTTTTTGTATTTACGTGTTGACTTGTGATTACTGATAATAACCCATAGATTCAATGAAAGCGCTCAGCCAATTTAATTATTTTATTTTTTGATTCAAGAAAACACTTCAGCCACGATTAAGACAGGAAAGTTTGTGGCCTGAAAATTGTAAAAAAAAGATTGTGTCAGGGGTGGAGGTTGAGCTTTTTGAGCACGGGAACATTTTTAGCACTGCGAAAAGTTTGTCTTGAAAATTCGGTGTCTTTAACCTAGCTGTCGTTAACATTTGCAAAGTTAGCTGATGTAAACTAGTCGTGTTGGCTACATTTGTACTGGGCCGTAGCCTACTCGGAAGCCTGTGCGTGTCTGTGGGATGATGTATCGCTAGTCGTCAGTTCTTGTATGTCAGTGTAAAATTGACTTTATTCAAGGTTGATTTTTTTTTATCAGTCTTGTTATGTTGCTACTCGAACATAACTTACATTTAGTTCACCTGTTATTCTGGGTGTTTTTTTCTAGCAGGATAGCAGTGTTTGCTTTTCTGAAGGCTAGTAGCAAGCTGTAATGTGTTTTAGAAACTGGCAGACAGTCAGAGCCATCAAGGTATTCTCTGCTACCCCAACCAAAATGGGTGAAATGCCATTTTTTATGAAGAAAGGCGTATGTGTTCATCAAAAAAGTAATTATTTACATTTGAGCTCATAAATAGACCATTTTCTTTAGGAACATTGGAATGGGTTCGTTTTCATGTTATCGGACCATTGGGGGACAATGGCGGCAAATGAAGGTGAACATTATCTCATTGGTCCTTCAAATATCATCAACATTTGCAGCGAAAGTTTGTGGGTATAGAATTGCTTGTGCTCAGCACGCGTGGGTTCCAATCCCATCCTCGTTAGACATGTTTCTTCTACTTCTCTCAAAAGTTACTCCCAATATTGTATCTTATTTGCACGCGTGGTTTTATGGGACCATTGTGTGTTCAATACTGTGTGATTTCCGGAGGTGTTTCTGAAGGTATTTCCGAAGCAACATTCCTTCTGTTCCAGCACCTTGACTTCTGGCAATGGTCTGAACTGTTACACTAAGCCTTTTAATTTCATATTAGTTCGGACAGCAGGAGTCCAGCAATGTTCAGACTGCTGCACTCAGCTCTAGCAGTCAGAATAACAGTCCCATTCATCCATCCATTATCTCTAATCCGTTTGTCCTGGGCAGGGTTGTGGGGGGTGCTGGAGCCCATCCCAGTGTGCATTGGGTAAAGGCAGGAATACACCATTCACTCACACACTCATACCTATGGGCAATTTAGAATCTCCAATTAGCCTACCTGCATGTCTTTGGACTGTGGGAAGAAATGGGAGTAATAGCAGTTGTTCAGACAGGATATTACCTGCAGTTCTCAAAGACAATGATAGCAAATGAAGGTGAACATTATCTCGTTGGTTTTTCAAATATTATCAGCATTTGCGGTGAAAGTTTGTGGCCATAAAACTGCTTGTGTGTGACGAGGTGGCCGAGTGGTTAAGGCGATGGACTGCTAATCCATTGTGCTCTGCACGTGTGGGTTCGAATCCCATCCTCGTCGGGCAAGTTTCTTATACTTCTCTTCAACGATACTTGCAATTCTACATCCTATTTGTGTAATCAGAACGTTGTTTGTGCAATCGTGTGTGATTTCCAGTGGTACGTCTCAGGGAATTTCCGAGGCAACAATTCCTGCTGTTCAAGCCCCTTGAGGACTAGTGATAGACTCTAAATTCATATTGGGTTCCAACAGTGAATGACTGTGTGTCAGCCAATCAAATGTGTTGATCAGTATTGATTAGAACATCTTCAAGTCTACTACTGTCTCAGATTTCAGCTACCCCTGTTTGATGTCTTGGAGTTCGCACCAATAACAGTTGTTCCATCCATTATCTATACCCGTTTCTCTTGGGCAGAGTTATGGGGGGTGCTGGAGCCTATCCCAGCATGCATTTGGCAAAAGGCAGGAACACACTATGGACAGGCCACCAGTCTATTTCAAGGCACACACACTATTACTCATACACTCATAACTATGGGAAATTTAGAGTCTACCTGCATGTCTTCTTACTGTTTGAGGAAACCGGACTAATAAAAGCTGTTCAGACAGGATATTACCTACAGATCTCAAACACAATGGCAGAAAATGAAGGCGAACGTGATCTCAGTGGTTTTTTCAAATATTAAAAGATTTTGTGGCGAAAGTTGGTGGAAATAAAATGGCATGCATGTGACGAGGTGGCCGAGTGGTTAAGGCGATGGACTGCTAATCCATTGTGCTCTGCACGCGTGGGTTCGAATCCCATCCTCGTCGGACGTGTTTCTTCTGCTTCTCCACAAAGTTACTCACAATTCTGTGTCCTATTTGTGTTATGGGACCATTGTTTGTTCAACACAGTTTACTTTCCTGAGGTGTCTTGCATGACTTTGGACTGTGGGAAAAAGCCAGAGTAATAAAAATTGTTCAAACCGGATATTACCTAGTTCTCAAACACAATGGTGGAAAATGAAATTGAATGTTATCGCATTGATTTTTGAAATATTATCAGCATTTCTGCTGAAAGTTTGGGGCCATAAAACTGCTTGTGTGTGACGAGGTGGCCGAGTGGTTAAGGCGATGGACTGCTAATCCATTGTGCTCTGCACGTGTGGGTTCGAATCCCATCCTCGTCGGACGCGTTTCTTCTACTTCTCTCAAAAGTCACTCTCAATACTGTGTCTTATGTGCCCTTTAATTTCATTACATGCTAGAACCTGACTCAATGTGCCTGGACCCTTAACCTTTGCTTGCAGCTGTATTTTTGTCTTTGTGTTAAAAACAGATGGCGGGTCAAATCGTAATCTCCATCCTCTCGCAAGAGGTCACGCGGGGTTTGCGGACGAGCTACCTTCCACACGACAAACGTACTCTCTGGTGCAATGGCTAGAGTGCCAGTGCTTTCGTTTGCAACAAATGGACCCTCATAATCAACGCCATGACCATCGGTCTCACATCGAGGCTTCTGGGCTGAGAAAGCATGGCTACTGCAACAATGGCAGGGTGTCAGAGACTGAACTGTGCTTAAAGTGCGATAGTTCCACTACCGTACAAATTCATCGACAGATCACTGACTCCTGGGCACATGAACATAGTGTTGGGCCCGTAACACTTGTTGCATCTAAAATGCATATTCCACGTATCAGAAAAGCTGTTTAACGTACTCAGAAACAACCAGCGCCATTCGATTCTCTGATTGTGGTATATAGCAGCGTTTCCCAACCTTTTTCCTTCCGCGGCACACTCCAAATTGAAAAATGGGGGTGAAAAGCATGAAAAATAAACACCCTGCAAGCGACGTACTGACGTTGATGTGACGTGCCAACACTAGGCCTAAATGTTCTTTTGGGGTTTTAATTAAGCGATATGCATTTTAATGACATTTATTTTGGCTTTTGTGAATGGGATTTGTTCATTTAAGTTTTTTAAATTCATTTGAACATTAAAATCTTTTTAAAAGGATTTTTCACACGGCACACCTGACCTGACACCTTGGGAAACGTTGGTATATAGCATAACAGTTTTTTTTCATAGTTTGGGGAAGGAGGGAATATTCTTAGGACTGCACTCCAGCCCAGTAGGTGGCGGTAATGTACCAAAAGCTGGTTTTCAAACCGCCAATAGAAAAATGCAGAAGCAGCAGCACACCGTGCTTTCTGCAGTTTCGCCATGGATATTGACACACACCAAGGTTAACTTGGAGCTGCTTGTAGGCAAAATGAATAGGAATTTAGAAACAACAACTGATAGGGAAGTAACATCAGATCCAAATATTATGGATGTCTAACTGTCTTCATGAATGGTTCTAAAGAACCAACAGAAGGGAAGGTTGGAATAGTGTATATTATAAATGACTTCAACATTGAATTTAAAAAGGAATTACTGACGATTCAGTGTATACAGGAAAAATTGGTTGCTATTTTACAATGGGTTGAGGAGGAGATGTTTTTTTTATACGACATTATACTATCTCTGTTTAGGACATGGAAGATGTGCATTGTTTTAAAAAATGGATACCAACGCATTCAGGAATTACAGTAAATTAGCAAGCAGAAAAGGAGCAAAAAAACATACAGCAAGAGATTAGGTAGACATCCATCCATTATCTATACCCGCTTATCCTGAGCAGGGTCACAGGGGGTGCTGGAGGCTATCCCAGCGTGCATTGGGCGAGAGGCAGGAATACACCCTGGACAAGCCGCCAATCTATCACAGGGCATACACACCATTCACTCACACGTATGGGAAATCTAGAGTCTCCAATTAGCCTACCTGCATGTCTTTGGACTGTGGGAGGAAACCCACGCGGACACGGGGGGAACATACAAACTCCACACAGAAAGGCCCCAAGCCGAAATTCAAACCCACAACCTTCTTGCTGTGAGGCGACAGTGGGTAGCACTGCACCACCATGCCACACTCAGGTAGGCATTAAAATTATTAAAATGAAAATGATTTAACTATAATATGACCAAGAGAGTGAGATCAAGAAACTAGTGGTTGTCATTTATACAGCCTTCAAAATAAGTTTAGGCAGAAGTAGAAAAGAGGAATTTATCAATACAAGAATGAGACTTCAACTTTTTGTGTGGTGTTGTATGGACAGGTAGTGTTCATTTTCACATTTTGGTTAGGTTTTGGACCAGAGTAGGAAATCTGCAGAAGATTCACCATCTTGTTTTTCTTTGGGAGAAAGATGACTACTTCTAATAGATCAAGGGATTTGTAGTCTTCTGTGGGCCCTGCTTTGGCCAGACCTGTGTCCTGTCCAACACCTGCAACTACGTGCATGTATTTTTGTGTTTTGTTGTTTTGTGTATGTCTTCATAATAAATGTGTTTGTATCACATTTGGAGGAAGGTTCTTTTGAGCTTGGCTGTTGTTTTTGGCACATGGAACTTTCTTATGTCCAAACTGTTGTTCCCCATATTATGACATGGGTGTGTGTAGATTTTAGGACATGCAATGTAGATTGCGTACTCTGAAATCTTAAGAAATATCTAAGATTTCTATGGATAAAGCCCCATCACACGGAGACAGAAGCCATCAGAAGTGTGTACACATGTTTTAATCGCACAATGACAGAAAAAGATTAAAACCTTGGACATGTCGTCTTGAGGGTGAGATTTTCCTTTTATATAAAAAAAAAACCCCTCTGGTGATGTCGCACGGACTCCTATTGAAGCAGAATTTAAAAATAAAATAAAATAAAAAAAAGAGATGAAGTTGTGGAAATTTATTTGGAAATTGGACCGGTAAAACCCAAGCGTTTGGGCACAGGCCCGTAATGCAACCAAACAGATGTACTACGGGGGAAAACGTGCCACAAAGTGTTTCAAGAACGTCGGAATAATTAAAATACACACACGCGCACGCACACACACACACACACACACTCCCACTCCAACACCTGGACACTAAAGGCAATCTCCACTTAACCAATTATCACATCCAGAGGAATTCCAAGCACTTATAACAATTACCCACAGTGCAATAAATCTACATATACACAGATATTTTTTTAAATTATATATATATATATATATATATATATATATATATATATAAAAGGAATTCAAAAGACTTTGCTCCATTTAAACAGTTTCATGAACATTTCAAAGTTTTATAAATAAAATCTGTGGAAAAACAAAAAACAAAACAAAACCATTTCCATGTCTTCTTACAGATAGTTCTTCAACATTAGTGTGGAAATTGGAAACTGTCTAAACCGAAAACAAAACAAAACAAAAAACAAAAAAACAAAACAAAAGAAACAAACAAACAAAAAAAAGATGCATCTTAACGTCAATTCTCCACATAGGGAGACCGATGACACACGAAAAAAAGGACTGGAAACCTTGTTTGTTTGTATATCTAAACGTACACACGACGGACGACTCACTAACGTACATTGCTCATTTACAAGAGGTCGACTACCAAACTGAGACGACTGTACACGTTTTGGAGATAAGACCATAATTACGGCGTGATTTTATTTAATCTTTTTTTTTTTGTTTGTTTTTAACTTTTTTAGTTTTTACTTTTTTTTTTTCGTCGTTTTTGTTGTTTTTTGAGTTTCCTCCGTTTCGGCAGGCGGGCGGGTGCCCCGCCCCCCTCCCCCCCCCCTTTATTTCGTGGACAGGATGAGGGCCACGATGAGGCCGTAGAGCCCCAGGACCTCGGCGAAGATGAGGATGAGGATCATGCCCACGAATAGCCGGGGCTGCTGTGCCGTGCCCCGGACGCCGGCGTCGCCCACGATCCCGATGGCGAAGCCCGCCGCCAGCCCGCTCAGACCCACGCTCAGCCCCGCCCCCAGGTGCAGGAAGCTCCTGCGGAAGAGGGGGGGGGGAGAAGGGGCGTGGAGAGAGAGAAAGGGGGAGAGGGAGGGGGTGTGGAGAGAGAGAGAGAGGGGGAGAAGGAGGGGGCGTAGAGAGTGAGAGAGAGAGAGAGAGGGGAGAGGGAGGGCGGAGAGGGGGGGAGGGAGGGTGGAGAGGGGGGGTGGAAGAGAGAGAGAGGGAGGGAGGGGGGAGAGAGAGAGAGAGGCGAGAGGAGAGAGAGGGGAGGGAGAGGAGGGGTGGGAGAAAGAGAGAGAGGGAGGGGGTGGAAGAGAGAGAGGGAGGGGGTGAGGGTGGGAGGGAGGAAGAGGGGGGGTGGAAGAGAGAGAGAGGGAGGGTGAGGGAGGGAGAAATTGAGGTTAATTAGCTACTCAAATCACATCTCCAAACCCATACACAGCAAAATGCATCAACAGTAGGGTTGGGTATCGTTTGGATTTCACTGATTCTGATTCCGATTCTGCCTCTTATTGAATCCTGGTTCCGCATCTTATCATATTTTTTGACGAAGAAAAGAAACCAAAATGTCTCAGAAGAAAAAGCTATGGTTATTTTCTTAGCAGACTTAGGCTGCTACAAAACATAAATTGACAATAATGACATAAGGTTTTCCTTCCTTGCGACAAAAGAAATTGAGCAAAATAAAGAAAAATAATGGAGTTTCCCTATCAGGAGTTCGATGTGCCACAAATGCAGACCCTGAAAATGAAAATCCTTCCGTGTAAAGTCTTCTGTGTAATAACATTAAATTTCGTTAATTTGAAAGGATTTATTGAACAACCATAGGTGTCAATGCACTCTTCTTTTGGTTGTTTTGGTTTAAAAAAAAAAAAAAGAAAGAAAAAAGAGCACCAATGCATTCTGACCTGATTCATTACATATTACATTACAGGCATTTAGCAGACGCTCTTATCCAGAGCAACTTACACAACTTTTACATGGCACTTTACATTGTATCCATTTATACAGCTGGATACGTACTGAAGCAGTGCAGGTTAAGTACCTTGCTCAAGGGTGCAACGGCAGTGTCCTACCCAGGAATCGAACCTGTGACCTTCAGGTTACAAGACCAGCTCTAGACCCACTGTGCTACACTGCCGATTCAGTTCTGATTCTACAGGCGTTCATCCGACATTTTATTTCTTCCACAATAATCGGAAAGAGCCGACGAGTATCGGCAAAGCGGAGAACTGATAAGAAGCATCGATGAGGGCGGCGGCATCGCTAAAATCCTAATGATACCCATTCCCTGGTCAGCTGTTGGGTTTCAGGACCACAGCGCGTGCAGTGGGCACTTACTTGTAGAGCGGGACTTTATCGTTGATGTTGTTGGCGATCAGCACCGCCACCACCAGCCCGTAGATGGCGATGATGCCCGCCATGACCACGGGGATGATGGACTTCATGATCAGCTCCGGCCTCATCACCGACATGGCGGCGATGCCCGTGCCGCTCTTGGCCGTCCCGTACGCCGCGCCCAAAGCTGGAGGGAGGGGGGGGGAGGAGAGGGAGAGGGAGAAAGAGACAGAGAGAGTGTCACTTACAGCCAACCAACCCCTCAGCAACCCCTCCCCTCAGTCAAATAAAACTACAGACATTTGAGATTTTTTCCAAGCTATGGCGATCAAGAACTGTTTTTTTTTTTTTTAGCTTAGAGCAGTGGTCTCCAACCCTGGTGCTGGAGAGCTACAGGGTCTGCTGATTTTCATAGTGACTCAGCACTTCATGAATCAATTAGAGCAGTTGATTACACAGTTAACTCAACTGATTTTAAGGTGAGAACAAAAATCAGCAGACCCTCTCCAGGACCATGGTTGGAGACCAGTGGCTTAGATGCCCATACACATGTCAGTGAGTTAGGAGTTTATTTTTTTCCCCCTTATAATGCAGAGCGAGACAACATTTTGGATTAGCTATTCTAAGATGGCAGACACCCCTGGGTCAGATGCAGCCTACTTTGTATTGGCTACCGCGACGGTAAGCTTGAGACCTCTGAATAGACAGACTTAGTTTATTTTAAAGTTAATAGAGCTCTCTACCGCCACCAGGTGGTAGCCTTTGCCCCTTACACGCTATCCTGATGAGTGCACATGTGCACACTGGTCAATGCATGCAGGAGTAACAGCATCTAAATGGCAAAAAATGCAACTTAGTCCCTGAGGGAAATGTATTCAGAGGTATCTGTTGGCATAGAATATACTAGCATGTGTCAGTTTAGCCTAAAAACTGAAAATTCTATATGATAGTGCACCGCGTGCCCAATTCTGTATAATGGTGTACAGTGTGCCAAATTCAGCCAAGCTGCATAAGAGTTCCTCTCATTCAAAGTGTACATTTCACAAGAACCGACCGGACGGTGAAGCTGGAAGTGAGCTGAGAGTGAGATGGGTAATCATATTCAGAAATGGTGGCCAATTCAAGATGGCAGTAACCCGCTGGGGATACGCACATGCTTGGGAACAGGGAACGGGGAACAGTCATTTTTTGTGAAATTTATTTTGGGGGAAAAAAGGAGAATAATATTCTTTGAAACTCAACAATGTGTGTTTTGCCGAGTAGATTCAGAGTCTTGATGTGGCAGTACAACTAGCGATCCGCTTTCAACATTTCATGCAAAATTGTTTGAGATTTGTGAGAATTTATGAGCAAAGCCACTTTAAGTTCATCCTTATTTTCAAACGGGCTGCTCTGATTTGTAGTTTTATATAATAACCTAACTATTAGGAATCAAAGTCTCATTAGAACTTATTTTTTCAACAAGGATACACCTTTTCAAGAACCTCTGCACCAACAGCGACACCTGCTGGTGAGCACAGGCTTTTCAGTTTCCACCTTATCAATCTTTCAATAACAATAACGAAACCAAAGCAAATGAAAGATAAGGTTTCCAAATACATGCCTGTGTTCACCCACATCCAAACATGGTACTTGTGCAACAAGTCTACAGGAATGGCTAATGCTTACCAATAATGTACAGCTATGTTCCATGATACCGTGACGACTGGGACGATATTGAATACACAATACGGTAAGTACTCCGGTAAAGCCAATGCATAATTTATACCCACGTGCTCTAGGCAGGCTTAATGTACTTTCTAGAATTAATTACAAGAACCAGTGTTATATATTATTTAAAAGGAGGCTCAATTAAAGATTAGGTGTAAAAAATAACAGTAAATGACAGCCATTTAACATCCAATGCTCACAGCTAATTTTATGAAATGGTCAATCTAGAAGAAATAAAACAGCAGAGACAGGCATGCACTGAAGTAAAGTGGGCCAAATCAGAACCATTTAAATGGAGCTTTGAGGGGCAACTACTCTGGGAAATGTAGTTTTCATTTTGTAGTTACAAACTAGTGGCATGCCAGAACAGAAGCCTGATAAATACTGTAATCATTTGCGGTTTGGTTCGGTTCTATGCATGACGTTCCTTGACTTCACAACCGACAGACAGAACCGTAAATTGCTAGCTAGCTAGCGAAGATTGGTTTAACAAACAGAGTGCTAGCATAAAGGGTGGGGCAGCATTGCCCTGGAGAGAACACACCCCATGACGCGATGTTCCTGAACAATTAAAAGTGGCCACATTACAATTTCCACTCCAAGGTCAGTAGGTCAGCATAAGACCACCTGTTACCCTCCATATGACTGATACAATAGACTGTACGGTAGTATAATTGTTTGCCTTTATAAAGCTGTATTTCTTCTATAAAAATGATTATATTTAAAATAAACCTGCCATTGGGAAACTGCCCAAAGTTCTGTTGTCTATCAGGACCATGATGGCCTACTGGAAAGTGAATAGCTTTACAGTGCTTTTTAAACCCTGAACAGACTGGCAATTAAGTTAGGTCAAAATCAGCAAGATAAAACAGCTTGCATTGCAAAAAAAAAAAACTGCTGGCTAAATATATGCTATACGATAAACGCTGTTTGAAGGTGAAATCAGCAGATTTTCACAGAGATCCATTTGCTGGATTTATAGTTATCAATTTAAGGAATATTTGAATGACTCAAACCTTTTTTTGTACACACACATGCAAATATGGACTCAAAGTTATGATGCTGAACTTCAGGGTTGCAGTAGCTCCCTTTAATTTTTGGCAATTTCTTCACTTAAACTGGCAGCATTTTGGCTGCTAATGAACTGTGTGGAGCGCACTTCAGGTGTAAATGTTTGTAGCTAGCCCTACAGGAAAACACGTGGCAGGCAGGCAGGCAAATTTATATGTATGCTGTATATTTAGCCCAAAATACATTCAGAAACCAATTTTAGTGCACATTCTCAACTTTTATACTATTATAGCACATCTTATGATGTTCATATTACATTTTTTATACCCATTATTCTTTCAGCAGCACAAACGTCAGTACCGTATTTCATTACCACAGGAACTGTATTTCATTACTGAGGAACTGACTGGAAGAAGTGCTGCTGAATTCATTTCTCCTGGCTGAAAAGCACAACCTGCTCTCAGCTGGTAACAGGTCCTGATCTTTCAGAAGGAGAAGGGAAAACTGTGTACATTGCTACTGATCTACTGATCTACTTCCCCAGCCAGCTGAGAGATCAGATTAATATGGTGACAGAATTTAGTTATTGCTGAAGTATTCATCAACTAAACGCTACCTTTACAGCAATAATCATCAGAAACGGTTCTGCATTAGAGCTCCTTGAACTCAGATCCACTGAAAACGCTACGCTTAAATTCAGGCCTACTGAAAACCCTACACTTAAATTCAGGCCTACTGTAAACCCAATGTTAAAGTTCAGGCCTACTGTAAACCCTACACTTAAATTCAGCCCTACTGTAAACCCTACACTTAAATTCAGGCCTACTGTAAACCCAATGTTAAAGTTCAGGCCTACTGTAAACCCTACACTTAAATTCAGGCCTACTGAAAACCCTACACTTAAATTCAGGCCTACTGTAAACCCAATGTTAAAGTTCAGGCCAACTGTAAACCCTACGCTTAAATTCAGGCCTACTGAAAACCCCTAAGTTAAGGGAAACAGTTTCAGTTCGGTCTCCCCTCTGCAGTGAATGTGCAGAAGCACCTCCGGCTCACACCTCCATGTGACGGCACACGCTGGGCCTTACATGAGAAAACCCAGCCAATCAGCTTGCATATTCTCACCTTCACGCGAGCTGCTGCTCACAGCAAGGTGCCAATTTCACTCAGGAGGTGAGGGGAGAAGAACAGAAACTCACTACGGCACACTACACACTACAGATAACCCAAAAAATAAAAAAACTACTTTCAAGGTAAAGCATACCATTGCTTTAATTGGCAGGTTTAAGCGAGGTGGCCGGATCCATGCCCAAACGTCAGCCGACCTCAATAATAAACTCCATACAACAGAGCTCATCTCTGCCCAGTATTCCTCTTTATTACCACAGCGCTCCAACTTTATTCTCTGGTGAATAGCCACTGTAAAAAGAGTCATATGGGGCATGACACCCTGCTCGGTTTTATGGTAGGTGCTCATTGCTTCTACACCCTGATCACATGATCTGAGGATGGTCCGTGAGGTCGTCTGTAAAGGTCACTGAAGGACCCTGACAAAGAAGAAATTACCAAGCTCTCATAGAAAAAAAAAAGCATAAACCCGTTTGAGCAACACGGACAGAACAGTACACAGGCCGTATAGAATATGGACAGTACAGTCTACAATGCAATGTGTTTTTAAAAAAAATTTTTTTTTTTAAACATCAGCATAAATTTGGCACTGGTAAGACATGTCAGTCGCAGCAATTCACCCAATACCTTTCGGAGCACGGACCAAGACTAGTCTATAAAGGACACAGCCCACTACCTAGGCTAACAACCTCAGCGTTGTGACGTTTTTTATTAAAACAGTATCAAGGATAAATACCTCATCATTCTTCCCAAATGCCTTCAGGCAATAGATACACGGGATGCTTCAAAAATTTTACAAAATCCACACTGAATAGCAATTTTTTGTGAGTGACAATAAATGAGTGGGAAGAAGGACACATCGGAAAACTACCTCAGTGTTACGCACAGTGATGCAGAGATTACTTACTTTGAACATAAAATATTCAAATCTGAAAAGGAATTTCTCGCATGTGGTGGGAATTTTGTGTTTCGGAGCAGTCGTGTATACACAGACCCTTGTGGAAGAGCTGGATGCTAAATCAGGTTTCCAAATTAGCTTTTCATATTTACTGAAAGCAATTACAATTATTACATCACCTGCCACACCAAAAAAAAATTTGATTTCGCCTAGAATTGAATGAATGCAGATGCCATGGGCTACTAAATATATGAGAGTGAACTTCATATATCTCAACCTGACACAAATAACAGCACAGGTAGCTTTTCAAACTGGAAAAAAAACCTGACTGAGCAGCTCACTTAGGTATTCAATATTTCAGGGAGGAAAAACACGTATCATTTTAAAAGCGTATAAATAAGAAAGTTCACGGCTATCTCCAGCAGGCTCAAATGTGCTTTCGGTGAAGGGAGTCAGTAAAAGCCGTTGAGGGTGATCGGTGTGGAATGCGGAAGCTTCTGAGCTTCCAAAGCACATGACTTCAGGCGAGCGTAAACTCTAGGAATCGAGCGCATCGGTTACACTCAAGAAAGAAGAAAGAAATTCCAATGTGACTAAGGGTCAGAAGACACATACACACATACGCACACACTCTTCTATAATCACGGGCAAGCACTCGAGGACAAGTCCATAGTGGGAAATTCCACAAACTGTCAATCATCGAAGACAGATGATCTGTGGTTGGACACCAGTGAGCCACTCCCATTACACACCCCAGCAATTAAAGGTGTGCAAACCTCACCATACATTCAGCCTCACTCAGCACTTTGTAAGTACTCCGATGACGTGCTGTTCGTGGACACATGGGTTAAATAAAATCAATACCATCAAACTTCACAGCAGTAGGCCTACACGCACGATAAACTACGGAGCCTTCTACTGTACATCTGACTAAATTGCTGTGCAAACATTAGAACTGTATTGCACTGCGATGCCGAAAATGGCTTCCTCTGCTACAAAATCGCCCATTCCCCCGCAGTCATATGACTCACTACGGGGACTCCCCTCCCCCGCAAACCGGACCCGTTGACGGGTATCGTCGGAGATTGCGTCAAATGCATGATCGGAATACGGATTGAGCAGGAAGTCCCAGTATGGAGATCATTCGAAATTGCAAGCGATTCTGTAAAACGTAACGTTAGATGATAGCAGCAAATACAAATATACCGCCATTATTTCTGTAGTTTCCTAACGTCAATACATAGCATCACTTTAATACTAGACAGCTACTATTTAACTACAGCTTATTAATTACAGTTGTCCGCACAGTCAACGTCCATACCCTGATTGTCACCGAAAGTGACATTTACTAAAAGCTTCATACCCGCTTAAATAGATAATCTGAACTAAAATTAACCCGAAATCACGCAAGATTTTTCAAAGGCACGATGCAAAGACGGTTAGCTAACGTTAACTGCGAAAGCCTTTCTAGATGGCCAAGCTTCTCTGCCCTGTAAGAAAGATGTGGGGTGTCTGTACTATCGTCACGATGTCCTTAAATACACGACTGTGCTGTCTAGCGAGTTAGCTAGACGAATTAGACTAAGTTAATTTAACAACCAGTGACATATTACATCGTTATATTTACGAGGTTTCCAGCTCGTAGTATCGGCAATACATGTTGTCAGTACCTAACGTTAGTTTAACGACACTGTATGTTAGCGAACCAACAAATAGCCTAATAACACGGTAAACTCGCTGACGTTAGCCAGGTAGTTAGCCAGCACAATCGCTGCCAGCTATCGTCTTGCTAAGTGGAATGAATAACCCAGACAGCAGCCAGAGTAGATGGTTAGTTTGTGAATCATCTGGCACTGATACCGACAAGCTAGCTGTCAATGAAGATCAAGTAGCTAGTGCCAGCTAGAGCTACCGTGCGACAAATAGCTAGCGATCAAAGCGTCAAGTTAGCCCAAACAGCTAGTTAGCTAGCTGGCATAATTAACCATGAATATGCATCGTCCACGATCAGCGGCAGGGCCGAACCGCTCGCCGATTGACAATTTTGCCATGTCATCTAGCTAGCTGCATGTAAAATACAAAATAATTTTAAAAAGATGAAATTACGTCAATGGCGACGTCATCCAGCAAAGCAACATGAAATCTTACCATCCCTTCCCCCATCCATCCATCCATCCAGCCAGCAAGCTGCACCATCATCCTAATGTACCGTCCCTAAATGCACCCTCTACCACTAAAGTGCAAAGCAATTAGTAAAAAGTACATCTCTGCTATAAGACCGAACTGATCACAGAAAATAGAAAACATGAATAATATTTTCTAATTACCGCTGAAGACCATCGCCGCAGATGCACCCATCACTGCGAAGAATGGGGAGTACTCGGGGACTTCGGTTGACATTCTTGCTCGCTCACAGGAACAACAAAATAGAATAACAACTGTTGCAGTCGCTTCGCTTTAAATCGTTACTTTTCAACTAAATAAGGATTACAATAATTAGCTGTATATTAACGAATGAAGGAGAACGGACTGCAGGAAGGAGTCACGAATTTGCCCTATGATGTACACCGGCGCAGCAGTGGAAAATGGCGATGTGCAAAATGTCAGCTGACCAGCAATTCGGAGGTAGTTCATCACAATTTTGTAGGGTTACCTCACAGCAAACGTTATTTATTAGTAATAATATATGTGTAATTATTCATTAAAATGATTTAAAACGGGTTTAAAAAAATATTATATTCTATGAGTTATCATTAAATCAATTTGAGAAGGATTATTATACAGTTTCTCCTTCTGTGATTTTACGATGACCCCCACTTGTAATGGCCTGTTGGTATGTCCCGCTGCAGCCTGACACTGGTAAACCTGAAGTAGATTGTCTCACATTGATTCAAGGTATAATGTAGTAGGACGCAGACGTATATATTTAAGTTCCCATTATACAATGCCCTCCAAAATTATTCACACCGTTGATAAAGATGAACATAAAGACTGTGTCATCATATAAACACTACAAGTACTGAGCTTTGCTACCGCAGAGCATATGTACATTCATTCCAAAATATTTTACTTTAATGATACACTTTCAAATTAGAACTATTTCCTAAAAATAAGTGCCATATATATATCATTTGTGAACAACCCTCCCTTTGTGAGGACAGTGCTACAAAATCATTCTTTTGGGTGTGATAAATTGTGGCACACATCTTTATTACTTTTTTTGTTCATTTTGTGTAGCCTTCTTGCTCATGGTGAAGAGTGTGAATGATCTTGGAGGGCACTATTAATGCAATTAGTCCTCTATAACCATTATGTACATAGTCCACTACCTGTTCAAGAGTGCATCAACAGTTTGAAAGATCCAGATCTTGATTGAGTTACTTATAATAAGCTAGTTACCTATAACAAACGGACTGTAAGTACCTATAGTTACCTATAAACACAGAGTTATAGTGCAGTCCGTAAGTATTTGGACAGTGACACAATGTTTCTTGTTTCTGGTTCTGTACTCCAGCACAGTGGATTTGAAAGTAAACGATGAACATGAGATTTAAGTTCAGGCTGTCAGCTTTGATTTGAGAATATTCACTTCCGTATTGGGTGAACTGTGTAGGAATTATGGCCCTTAATCAAATTGGTTTGGGTTGGGATTATGGATCATAAGCAGTTCCTTTCTTTCTCCACGCTCTTCTCTTTCCATCACTTTGGTACAGGTTAATACTTGTCGCTTCTGTCCAGAAGACTTTATTCCAAAACTCTAGTTTTTTTTAAATGTACTTTTTAGCACCAGTGATTTGCAGCTTGTGTTGCACCCTCTGATGTTATGCTGGTGTAGTCTTCTCTTTATGGTAACCTTTGATACATCTAAGTCCATATCTTGGAACGTGTTCTTGACAGTTTGAAAGTTGAAAAGGGTTTTTCTTCACAACTGAAGGTATTCTTCAGTCATCCACTGCAGTGGTCTTCCATGATCCACAATATTGTTTGCTATTGCTGAGCTCACCAGTGCATTCTTGCTTCCTAACAATGCATCAAACAGTTGATTTTGACCCACCCAGTGTTTTGGCTATGTCTTTGGCTGATTCATTGTGATTTTTCAGCCTGATTATAGCCATCTTACAAAGCTTCATCGAAGTAAAATGAAAACAAAATATTAGATAGATAGATAGATAGATAGAAACTTTATTGATCCCGTAGGGAAGTTCCCTTAGGGAAATTCAGGTAATTAATTTGTTAGCATTGCTTGCTAACAAATGGTACCCAATGTATTAATACTACTGCTTATCAAAACGTATAATTTATGTGTGGCCAAAATACATTTCTAAGGTGTAATCTGTATTAGTTAACAATAAACCTCAAACCCTACATTATATTGTTTTGCAGCTCAGAGAATTACTGTGATTAGCGTGACTTGGGTCCAATCCACTGAATACATAATATTGCATGGTGTCTGCTTGATCATGTGTTCGAATATGGCACATATGATAAACTTTGATGCTTGAGCACAAAGTTAAACATTAATAAAAAGCTTCAGTATACTGTCTGAGGCCATGTTCATCAAGTCAAAGGTTATTAAACTCTCTCATAAAATATGTTATGGTTTTGTTTTGCATTCATATGTTTTCCTATGCCAAAAACAAAGTAAGCAAAACTTAATTAAAGACGATTTGTCTACTTGGATTTCTATTTTAGAGCCCTTTAAATGGAATTAATATTCTAATGTGAATTCATATTCATACGTGGAAGAGTATGACCGATATGTAGAATAAAAATTCTACAACATATTAATTATCTTATAGTGAAATCATATAGAATTCGAATTACAGTGCAGTAGAGCAATCAATAACTGAATGATATAAAATTGGTTTTATATAATTTGAACAGTCCTTAATTATATTTGTTTCAGTTTGCTTCCATATGAAATTCAGAAGTGAGATCCTTATTATAAACTTTATCATAACCCTGGCCTCCAGCATGTCAATTATCTATTATTTTATTAAAGATAACTTGAACATTCATACTTTATGAACATTCAATATTCAAACACAGTATAATCCGTTACTCAGTTACTTTCCCAAATATATATATATATATATTTTTTTTTTGAATAGATGCAGGAGTTGACGTAATTTGGACTCTCCTTGATAAGTCATCTTGCAACAGCATTTCAATCTTACTGCAAACTCAAACTTGTGCTTTGGAAGGCCCGAATAAACATGGGCACTTCCCAAGCCCCACCGCTGTCTGTGGTTTCAATTGTTTCAATTTTCTAGTATTAAGATGTGTTATTTTCTGGTGGAAACAGCTAACTGGCCATCATGTGAATGAAAATCACATTTTCATTTCTGTAATGCAATGTGGCATGTCTTAGTTAAGTAGTCCACTGTTTGCAAATTAAACACTATATAAATAAGAAATCATTTCTCATTTAAATGTGTGATGTTTCAGTTGCCTATTCAATTCAACTTTATTTGTATAGCCCATTTAATTTTTTTACAGAGCACTGCCACAAATCCCTTTACAGAGTAGCAATTCGAGAAACAGCGCAAAAAGTGCAAACAGAGCAAACACCAGGCCTAAATCCCGAAATACTCAGAAGGTGACGAGAAAGAATTGCGCATATTTTTGTTTATAACGGCTCCTTTTGGTCGTTATTTAGCATTTCTCAGAGCAGAAAAGCGTACGTGCCTCTATCTCGCCTTGTTCTCGTATCGGTGTAACAGGATGGTGTGGAGCCGACCTGAAGGCTGCTTCGGGGTTTCGCGGAGGCTTGTGTGTGGGCGTGATCACGTGCCCGTGTGTGATTATGCGAGCGCGTGTGTGCTGGGGGGAGGAGACCCCCCCCCCCCCCGGAATCACTCCCGTAAACTCGGGCCGGGGAGAAGGGCGAGAGAGTGAGTGAGTGAGTGAGCGAGTGAGTCAGCGGAGGACGATCACGATCACGCTGTGCTGCAGCTCCCCCCAAACGCATCGCACGCCTGCTTTTCACCACCGATAGGCTGGCACGCTGGCTGCTGGGCAGACAGGCAGGCAGAAAGGCAGACAGGCAGACTGACAGGCAGGCAGGTGGACCATTGCATACACTCTTCTGGATTTGAGAAGCTATGTAAATATAAAATTATATTAAACTAAATCAGATGAAATTTGGGTTACAGGAGGAAAACTAGGTCTGGTTGCAAAAGAGATTGGATGGTCTTTCAGGACATTCACTTCAACCAGCCCTCTCTGATGACATTCCTCAAATTCCCTGCTCCTGCTTTCAGTTTTGCTCTCTCCTAACATTATGTTGGATTTAAAATTCACCTATTGTTTTACCCCACCTATTTTGCATATGTTCATTTGTTTTGATTTCTTGGTGCCTCGGTGAAAGTCAGGTTTCTGTATGTCGCTTTCACAACACATATTGCTGCGTAAATAGGGAAATTGCAGCTTGCTGAAATCGTAGTGAAATCACGGGGTTCCCAGTTTAACGGCAGAAATGTTCAGTGCTGCTCTGGGTGACAGAGAGACGAGCGATTATTTAATTAAAAATTAATTAATGAGGGATGACACAGATGCCTTTTTATAGTTTGTAGCCGATGCAATATCATACCCAGCTGTGACATAGACCCAGTTGGGTCAAACATAAAAGTGTGTCAGTTTCACAAAATGTTTTTTTATTTTTTATTTTTTTAATGAAATGTACATTCTTTCTTGTACATGATACATGGAAATGGTGACAGTAGTATTGAAAAAAAAGGTGGCACCATTTTTGGGTACAGGTGGTACAAGTTGTCAAGAAGCTCTTCGAGGCCACCAGAGCACCACGCTTGCATATCTTGTACACAAGTGCTTCCTGTATAACATACACTTCTTGTATGGCAACATTCAGCGCTGTACAAGCCCTAAAATGTGATCGAGCCTGTTTATGGAAATACTTCGCTAGGTGTAACTCAATCTGAGACACATGATTGGACAATGGGCAGCATTATTGTTGTCACTGACTTTGAACTTGTTTTTTCTCAACTGCCACAATCAAGTATGTTACATTACAGCAACTTAGAGAATTAAAAAAAAAAGTTTTACGTAGCATTCACATTGTATCAAATTATACAGCTGGATACATACTGAAGCAATTAGGCTAAGTACCTTACTCAAGGGTACAACGGCAGTGTCCTAGAAGAATCGAACCTGTGAACTTTAGGTTACAAGACCAACACCTTACCCGTTACACTACACAGCCACCTGGTCATGCCCCTTTGTGTCCAGTCATTAAATAACATGGGTTTATACAGTGCCCTCCAAATTTACTGGTACCCTTGCTGAAGATTAGCAAAAAAGGATATATACAGTATAATAAACAACACAAGTAATGAGTTAACTTATATGTTAAAAATGGGAAAATTATATTTTGCCACACTAACGAAGTTGTACAAAGAAAATGTTTGAGAAAAAGTAATGATTTTGTTTCCCAAAGCGATAGACGTTACAATTGTTGTTAAGATGTTAAAGTCAAATGCTTCTAATTTATATGGTGCACTTTTTAAAACGTTCAGTTTTGGGCATCATTTTTCATGGCCAACCATATGATCTGGTTCTGACTCATAGTCCCACTGTACGTTTGTCAGAAAAAAAAAGGATCTTACAGTCTTCGATCAGCAGAGCATCATTTTTTGTCTGCTGCAACCTCTATAACAATCAACTCGTGAGGTTCCGCCTCATTACACCCTCCACCAGTGGTACATGCATTCCTGGCTACTCAACTGGGTCAATTTAACCCTTATATAACACAATAACCCTTATAAATAATTTTAAAAAGTATAAGAAATAATGTAGAAATATACCTCTTGTTGTGTAAACCATGCAATGATTCAAAAGCCTTTATTATAGAAAAAATAACACTGACTTAGCTTTATGTTCTATTAATCAATAGCCTTCCAGCTGGAGATGACCAAGGACAACACAAACTGCGCTATTTCAAGCAGTTTGTACACATTTTGTACCACATAGAGCCCCGCCCACACCTCGCTGTTTTGCAGTGGCACATGCAGGACACCGTACATGGAAAGCACAAACGTCCTTTGGCTGTGTGTACATTTTCTTAGACTTTTCCTAACACTTTTCCTCCACATGTGAGGGAAATCATTTTTTTGTGTGAACTGTACACTCAATACCAAAGACTTTCATGCTGGTACAAAGCGCTTTCATGTTCACTGAGGTCTCCATGGGGAGGTGGAGGTGGGGGGGGTCTGTTCACTAAAATGTTTTTGTACATCCACTTTTACTGTAGCCACCATTCTCATGTTCAAATCTTTAGAGGTATGGCACGTGATACACTTTTGCTTTCAACATCGCACATTTCGCCACTTCTGCTTGAACATTGGTAGATTTAATATGAGGGATCGCAAGTTTTTTATCGCTGTTTAAACTTGCAATCAAACATGTGAACTGCAGTGACGTGAAAAACAAGCGTTTCACTCTTGAGCTGTCCCTGTTGTAGTTGAGACTCCCCCACTTTGGCATAATGGATGAGCTGACTGTGGAGCTCGCTCTGTTCTATCCGTCACCGGAGAGCCGACTGTCAGATGACAAGTGTGTCTCGGGTCAGGTGGAGAAACTGTCTCTCCTTCAGTCCACCTTGGTCTAAAGAAAGCAGCTGCATCAGGTGAGATGTTCTGTTTGTCATTAGCCCAGTGGGATCAAATTTAGTTGGGATGTGCACTCCAGAATAAGCTACATAGATATCTAGAGAAAAATACTTGTTGAATATTTATGCATATTATCTCTGCTGTTGAAACATACTGAAGTTTTTCTGTTGTCTTATTAAATACAGGAGACATATGATGTACAGGGTGATGTTTTCACCCAATGGAGAAGAGACATTAGCATACATCCTCCTAACACCCGAGGGAACAAAAAGTTTAAGTGTTAGAATTTTTTTTACATAATACAAGTCTCAGATGACAAAGCATGTTGCAGTGAAAATATTTTCAAAAATGTCATTGACTTTATTTTTGTTGAGTGTCTCATGTAGTGTAAGGTTCTAGGGGCTTGAATTATGGGGGGCCGTGGGGGAGCTCAGAACCTCAAACCTGAGCTCCCGCCCCCCCGCCCCCTCGCCCCCCCCAACCCACCCACCGACCCAACCCGTCCCCCCACAAAGATCAGAGTGTAATTCGAACCCTGAATTCCAGTACTGTAGAATACCATTCTTGAGATTGACAACATGTCCATTACTGGGGACAGAAGACTTGGCGGGTCTTAGGAGGACATCCACGTGATTGGCGATGAGTGGTGCGCGTGAACGCGCTGCGATGCGCGGGAGCTTCCGCCGTTCCCGAGAGGCGTGTGAAGAAGCTGTGAGACAGGACAGGACTGTGGGGGGGGGCGAGGTGGGGGGGGGGGGGGGGGGGGGGGGGATTTAGTGAGCCAGAGAGAGAAACCGTAAGGAGGGCTGCTAGATGCAATTATAGAAACAAGGTGTGATGTGAGTCAGACTCTAGGTGCAATTCACACTGCAGTCATATAATACCAGAGGGAAGGCAGACCTCTGCTAAGGCACAACAGTCTCCTCTTGTTTGAATGTGCATGCTGAATGTCTTGAGAATCAGTCATTGCTTTTCAAGATAAGTTTGGCTCGATGGTGGCGCTAGAGGAAAGGTCATGGGGTCACTTAAGTTAGTAGGTTTCTTCCTCTTGGGAGCATGAATGTGCACAGCAAATTTAACCGCTATCCAGCCATTACTTTTCTAAATATGTCTGTCACGAACGGACGGACGTCATTGCAAAACCTGCCTGGCAGAGGTAATAGAAGTGGACATACTGTCTAGTTCTGAAATGAATATGTTTTTATTGTACACCATTTTTTTCTTACAGTTTTATTTATCATTTTCTCCCTTTGGAGTATATTAACCCAGCCAACACAATAACAGAAACTATAAATATAAATGTGATTCTGATCTGTTGTCTGAGAACCCTGAATGAATGACCTGGCCATGACAAGGAAGAGAAAACATCACCACTGAAGGAAAAACAGATTATTGAGCTTTTATTTTATTCGTAATTATATGTGCATGCAAACACACGCATACACACACAAGCATAGACGCACACACACACACACACATACACACTCACATGACTGCTGAATAACGAACAGGAAGCAGTGACAGAGACAGTTTGGGCAGGAAGTGAAATCGGGCTCCCCATGTGTGCTGCTGCATTAGATATCGGCGCATTGGCCCACAGTGAGATCAGCTTGGGATGCAGAGGAAGCGGAATATGGAGCAGTGCATGTCCTCGTGTGGCCAATGAGAGGCCTTGCACTGCCAGTGTTGCTCAGCAAGGTCACGTGAACGCCCCTGTTCAGGGTCCTCTATCCGTGACCCGCTCTCCCTTCCCGAATCCCACGAAAGAGTTATTTTCTGCACGGAGGTGGGAGGTGTGTGATTGTCACACTCATTAGCATGGCATCCTCCTTCTGACCATGGGTGAAGCATGCAACGATATTACGCCAATGCTGGGGTTCCCAGCCCTGGGCCTGGAGAGCTGCAGTATCTGCTGGAATTTCCTTTCACCTTGAAAGCAGTAACCAATCAAGATCCAGGGAACCTGGCGAGCAAAGATAATTGTGTATTCAGCAGCTTTAATTGCCATGCTTTAATTAAGTGTGGGGGAACAATTAAAACCAGCAGATCCTGTCGTCCTCTGGTTTCCAGCAGATCCTGTGGTCCTCCAGCAGACTCTGTGGTCCTCCAGCAGATCCCATGGTCCTCCAGCAGATCCTGTGGTCCTCCAGCAGACTCTGTGGTCCTCCAGCAGATCCTGTGGTCCTCCAGCAGATCCCATGGTCCTCCAGCAGATCCTGTGGTCCTCCAGCAGACTCTGTGATCCTCCAGCCGATCCTGTGGTCCTCCAGGAGCTGGGTAGAAAACCCCTTCTCCTCAGCATTGTCTGGCATGGATTGGCCAAGCCAGAAGGTTTTGCAATGGTTCCCCAGGCATTGCGATTTTCATTGTCACATAAATGAGAACTTGGGGCCAAATGGGGAAGATAGCCACGATGCAAATGAGTAATGCTGAAGCAGCCAAACATGCAACTGATATTCAGATTGATTGGACATTTAACTTTGTCTCCCTTTAATTTATTATTTATTTTTATGATTTACTGGACTTGAACACTATTATCATCTATTATAGTTAATAGAGAATCTCTGCACTTTGAGAAAATACAGAAATAACATTATATAGTAGACTGGTGGGGGTTTACTGATTCAGGAACGTTAGTCATCCCTATGGGAGGTCAGGTCAGAATTATTTTATTCTTTTAATAATGCACAGCACAGTACAGAACAAAGGCAAATACAGTTCCATATTTTAGCGGGTATGGCTTTATAGTAGTAATGATTTGTGATGAGTGATGATTGGGTCAGATATGTGTGTGAATGGGTTTTCTGCATTAACGTACACAGGAATATAAGAATGGAAATCTTGAACCGAAGCAGTGAGAGCTTGATTTGAAGTTCGCCACTGTAACCGCAACTTCACAGTTTTCAGTGCTGTACAGTCTCAGTTTCACAGGCCTGAGATAAGTGCGTGCATCTCTTTCACAGACGCTGTTGCCATTGGTCCGCTGTCAGGGTGACCTAACCCTTATAACACGCTGTTACAAATTCTCAGAGACGCTAGTCGCGTTTTGCAGGTCAAATTTGGGTTCGTGGTGCATAAGTGTTGCATCTGATGTGAAAGGAGCCGTTAGCGTTTATAAGCAAACAATGAAAATGGAATTTACAGCGTTGTGGCCTGCTGCGCTAGTCTATGTTCTGCCTGCGCTCCGCTCGCTGCTTTGGAAACAGCGACTTTGAAAGAAGGGTTAAGCATTTTTATAGCTATCATTTACATGTGTTTGAGATTAAATCTCTGTTTATATGCAGTGTTGGGGAAACTCCTCTGAAAGTGTTGTTGTACGTGCTACCAAACACTTCACACTGAATGTAGTTGTCACCAAAGCAAAGCTACCCTAAAGCGAAATGTGAAACTACAATTGCAGAAAAAATGTAGTTCAGACTACTTTATAAAAAAATTATCACAATTTATTTTTTAAATTATTGTTCGGTGTATCTAGTAAAAATGACAATATGCAATGGTGCAAAATGTGAGTGGTGAAATGGCTATATGCATAAATGCTAATATGCGTAAGAGACAGTGTTGACGAGTATCCCCGAACCACTGCACATTTCAGTCGCCAAATAAAAGCCCATCATGGAAAAACGGTATAGATCAACGATCCTATTGCACTACCTCTGTAAGCATGTCACACAGGGTTAACCGTTGTATCTGGCTGGGTGCTGACCCTTAGGTATGAAGATCTTTAGTCAGCGCCCCACCACCAAAGACACCAACTTGTTCTCCCTGACATCAGCTTTTCCAACAATGCAAAACTTGATTTCATCACATTATGGAGAACCTAAGGTTCACATAATGCTGATGCAATTTGGTGTTTTGCAACCGAGCGCCGTCTCTTCATCACCATTGCTGGCTCCCTGTCAGCACAGTAGACAGTCTGTTTTACTTTGAGGGTCTGATAAGAGGCAGACTTCTCAGAACTGCCCTACACTGGGAATAAAGAAATCCACGTGGCCTGAGAAAACTGAGACGTCCTGTTGTCTGCAGACGCTAGTGCTGTGAAACGCTGAAACTGAACAGTTACGATCCATCCATAGACCGGACCCATCCTAGGTTTTCGTTTACATTTGTCTGCGTTGTGGGGGTGCCTTTTTTTCCCGGTTCGTCACCAGATTTCTGGTTACTTTGTTTGAAAAAGCCGCCATTTTCCTCTTACCAATGGAGACTGGCTCTTCAAAATCTTGATGTGTTGTGTTCAATGATTGTTTCGTTTGACTTCTGATATTTGACCCTTATTTTTGTTTAATTCCAATTTGGTCCAGCCCTTCTGATTTGTTTGCTGATTAGATCTTGTGTTTGACCACCGACTCGTTCCGACTCTTGCCTTCGCCCTTCTAGTTTGTCTGCCCAGCGATTTCCCGTGTCTGACCGTTCGATCCCGATTCCCGCCTAGCCGCTCTGCTTCGTATGCTAATTGGACTTCGTGTTCGGCCGTTCGCTCGTTCCTGACCTCGACTCTCGTTTTGCCCTCTGCTCGCCATATAGTGACTCTGGTTAGTTAGTGTGCTTCCAGATGGACAACCAGTCCTTCCATCGGGACACAAGTTTGCTAATTTGCTTTGTCATTTTTCCTTAATTATTTCTGAAGGTACTCTGGGTGGAGTTTAAACTCTCCATTGTGGGTACGCTATTCAGACTTTTGGTTTCAGCTCAGCATTCAAAGCCACCCTAGAGTCCAGTTTTCAGTTAGATTCGCGTAGGTGGATTGGGACCGTAGTTACTGGTCGGTTTGCATTTCCCTTACCCATTCCCCGCTCATTTCCATTAATCTACATTCTGTAACAGTCAGACCCTAGACCAGGTCGTAACAGAATATATGTGTAAATGTGCTTCAACTGTTTCGTACTTTCAGTCCACCTAAACTTTATGGCAGGTATATATTACTATGCACATTACGGTCATGTTAAGCGAGAACGTGTGAGTCAAGTGAACGAACAGCTCACACACGGCAATGGAATTACACTATAGTCACTTTGAAAGCATGGGCCTCATTGTGAGTCGTTCATGTCACATTTGACACTGTGGACATGCAAAGCTACAAATGCGTACAGTGATGTTGAAGTCAGGTTATGTCTTTACCAGATCACAGTCACGCACAGAGCGCAGCCCATCATGTGATTTCTCCTTGTTAGCCTGTTTCTGAGCCGTTGATATGAACAGTATCACTTCTTTTTTTTTCCTTTTGAAAAAGACCGGAGAGCTGTACTGCATGTGGCTGAATGGTCAGTTAACTTGGCTAATGAAACCTGCTGAAAGCCTTTTTCACTTCAGTATTTTTTGGGGTGGCATTGCGCAAATCTGGGGAAAAAAGGACAACGAACATTGCGAAAACTGATAATGACTCACAGGCTTCGGTATTCAACAGGTTGTTGACGGTACTGCAGGGGGCATCTAATAAGTTGGCACATACACAGAAACTACACACCACCCCTCCCCTGCCAGTCCGTGAGATCATGATCTTCATAAAACCTTTTTTTAATATGACCCTTTTTAAAGTAATGGTGGGGGTCCCCTGGATGCTTTTGAGTATGGGTAGGGTTCCCTGGGTCAGAGAGGTTGAATGGTTAAAATGCTCTGCTCTAGGTCAGTGGTTGTGAAACTGGATCCTGGACAATTACATAAAAAACAGGTATATTTTTTAATAAAATGAAAGACTGAGGTTAATAGATTAGCACAGTGAAGGTTTGGCACGTTATTATTTGCTTTGTCTTGGAACTCCTCTTCGTCTTCCAGATGGTTCTTCTTAGAGGTCAGGTGTCCACGTTCACCAATTAGGAGCCTATTGATTCACCTCAGTCTTAAATTTTTACAACTAGGTTAACCTATTTAATAGCGTGCAGGTTGCAGAAATTTGTAGGTTTTTGTTGTAATTGTTTGCAATATAGCTCAATATAGCACAATATGACCATGGGGATTTTATTCTTCATGGCATGCACAGCTATTTCTGGCATAATGTGGTTTAAGAGAGTAAATAATCCCTCTAAAGCATGAAATGCAGCCAAATAAGAAAAATGAACATCTTGTTAAAATTCTGGGATTGCAATTGTGGTTGGAACGAAAACCAGCATACACAGGGGCTTCCGGGATCGAGTTTGGGAACCACTGCTCTAGGGCAGGGGTGCACAACAAGGGCCAATCCATTTCAGGATTTTGTGCCAACATTTCCCAACATTTATTGAATTGGCCCAATCATATCTTGATCTGACATGTGTATAAGCAACAGCTAGAGTCACAGTCTGCAAGTGCATCCTAGCGATTTCACTGTGCTCAAGCACAGGAGTGAAGCAGCATAGTTTATAAAGCTGTAAGAAATGGTAATCGGTTGGAACAAAAACCAGCATGCAGATCGGCCCTCCAGGACCGGAGTTGTGCACCCCTGCTCTAGGGCTTTTGAAAATAGGCCCAGCCCCCCCCCCCCCTCCCCGCATGGACTCTGATGTCCTTCACTGTCCCCTCCTCAAAAATATCATGTGGCCCAAATGGATGATGTCAAACATCTCAAGAATTTTTCAAGACTGACCATAGAATGTGGCCAACTCTGATTGGTCCGGGGAAATTTGCCGAGTCCTCATTGGACTGAATACTTATAACATAAGTGTAAGACCTCAAGCCTCTGTGGTTCCTTGGAGGAAACTACTTTCCATTCCGCTATGTGTATATCTGCAGATCCTCTTTGGTTTTTTAAAAAGCGAAAATTATTGTAAATCACTTTCCACAATGTCTTCTTATACAACTTAAAATAGTTAATATTGAGAAAGTCAACAACTGAAACTATTGTATGGTGCCTACAAATGTATTTCAATGACATTTCATGGTAAAGCACATACATAAGACACCTGTGTATGGAGATTTTGTGTTGAAGAAAGCAATAGCCTGAAAGGCGTTTTATGAGTCAATGCGATGCATCAATCAGATTCCGAACCCGTCACCTTTTCTGCCATGGTTGTACACGCCATTTTCCCCTCAAAATAAAATTTTTCCGACTTGAGACACGCGGTCTATTCTCACAGCAAACCCCAATATAGGGGAAGTTGCTAGGCAAAAAAGGAACAAAAATGATCATGACTAAAAAGCTTCTGATCCAAAATCAGCCACTATAATTCTTCCTACCTTCGATATTTCTGCTTTTTATTTGGCCAGCCGTCAGAAAAGAGTCTACTTACATCGTTAACTCACTTCACCTGTTTTCTCAGGACTGAAGGAGCTGCTGAATTTAAGGTGTAGGCAAGCGCCACGAAACACTGTGGGTCTGCAGGACCAGAATTGGGGACCCCAGCAGACCGGGCTGCTCCCCAAGACTGGAGCAGGGGACCTCTCCATTCAAATTTAAATGTAACTGTATTTTATTATTATTATTATTATTATTATTTTTAAAGGCTGTAAGTTTTATGACTGCAGCCACATGGCAGTGTTAAAATAAGCACAAAAGGCAAAAGCACCCTGTCACTTAATATGCAGAGGGACTGTAAATCCAAAGGCAAAAAGTTATTGTGGAAATTGTGAATTATTCAGTTTGCATTCTGTGAGTCATAAAATTTGATGAATGGTACATCAAAGAGACCTACTTTACCTTGTAAAACAGTTTTATTTGGACCCCCATTTCAATGAAAAAGCTGTGCAATCAAAATCACCTATATATATATATATATATATATATATATATATATATATATATATATATATATATAATTGTATGTAACGTTATTTTATTTCTGCTGCATGTATAAGTCGCAAATTCGCCTTTGTTGAATACAATTTAACACGAATGCAGGCATTCACACGGGAGAACTTGTTTCTCGAGGCAAGCACATAATGTCAAATGTACATGGCCGCACAGCAATCGATGAATAACAGCAAAAAAAAGACATCTATTTCCTCTCTCTCTGGTACACTGAAACCGCGAAAGAACGTCGCGACACTGCCACACCGCACGATTGTAGATATCCAGAACACCAGTAGCCTACGTGTTTCTAGCACTCAGCTAGCCGACATTCATGCCCGTTTATTGACACTGTTCTTAGTAAGCTATTCACTTAAGACAAATCATTCAACATTTAACACCACCCGCGGAGAGTAAGACAAAGGAAACCATTTTGTTAACAACCTCGAAGATAAATGTTGCACACGCGAACGAACGGACTGCGATTGACGTGCGCCATAGAACGAAAGCCACATATTTGAATGGAATTTTAATAAACGGACGCTTGCAATGCGGCGTCTTCGATGTATTGGAGCTGGGCTGCATGGATGGATGAGTCATTGGTCCGTTTTGTGTGTCTCTGTTATTCTGCAGCAGAGGCTAGCCAATGCGATTATGCAAAAGTGCGTGGGTGTAGAAGTCCTTGGTTGAAAGACGAGTCATATTTTAAAGGACATTACGGACGTAGGCCCGTGGAACGATTGCCTGATACAACAATTATTATCTTATCTAGAATCACCGTGAGTGACATCTCAGTATAGTTTATGTAGGCTAAATATCGTTTCTGAATTTCTGAATATAATAGGCTACAGACGATCAATAAATAGCCACCTTATATTTAGGTTTCTGAATGGGCTAGGGTAATTTCAGAAAATAAACGAAAATGAAAATACGTTCTGCGAGCACATTCAAGACCACACACAGGCATTTTAGGGTTGTGGTAGGAAAGAAGGAAATAAGCAAAGGTGTGAACAAGGAAAGGTGTGCATTAAGAAAATCTCAGTTTATACGATTTATTAACTGACTGGACGTAGATATTTGGTAAGTAAATATATGGATAGTGAGAACAGTACAGAGAAAACAACAGTCATTTAACATCACCTATGAATAAGAATGCATTATCAGTATTATACTTACATAGCAGATTCATAATATTTATATTTATAATATACTAAAGTAAGGGAACGTATGATCATCCTCGCTTGAACTCAGGAGGCATGTGATGGTCCATAAATGTTGTTGTTGTTTGATCATAAACAAATTAGGACCGGTGGCAAGCATTGGGGCCGTCTTGACGTGACTTACGCGATTTAAACCAGGCCGATCTGTTTACACATCCAGCGGGCTCCGAACAGTGTGCGGGAGCGGCGCTCATCGAGGAACACCTGACTGTCTCCGTTCATGAAAAATGGATGCGCCATTAATTGTTTAGCTCAGCATCATAATAAAGGCATTCTGGGGAGACGCCTTTCTCGTGTTAGCCTTGTATAACGTAGCATATTGCAGGGTTGCCAAGCCTCAAAAAGGCTTCCACCAAAAAAAAAAAAAAAAAAAAAAAGCTTCCAAGCTCAGTCACATAGTCCTAGTGGGATAGAAAGATGCCCTAAAAGTTAAAAACTAAAATTCTACATTACAGGCACTCTTATCCAGAGTGACTTACACAACATTTACATTGCATTCATTTATACAGCTGGAAAATACTGAAGCAATGGAGGTTAAGTACCTTTGCTCAACAGTAGTATCCTACCCGGGAATCGAACATGCGACCTGTAGGTCACAAAGCCAGTTCCTTGCCCATTATACTACACCGCCGCCCACTACAGGAGCACCTCACCACAGGGCTTACCCTCCCGAGGGAGAACAGCACCCCTGCTTCCGCAGTGCCACGGGGGGAAGGAGGCTGCGTTCTGCCAACGCCCAAAACTCCGCCCCCGCGCCCTGCGATCTACACCAGGGGTCAGGGTGGCACCAACCTGCCCCGTTCTGTGCCGCCCTGTCTTGGATGGCCTGTGAGGAGATCGGGTGACCTCGCTCGCTGACGCTCAGGTTGCAGGGCTGATTCACCCAGCCATTGTAAGAGTGTCCGGCCAATCACAGGCAGAGCTGCTGTGTACTGCCAAGAACTGCCTCAGCTTTCCTGGAAACCACTAAAGTAAATAACACCATAAAAACCATAGAATATAATTTTGATGGCTGTAAATTCAGCTGTCTTATTTTCCATTTAGTTAACTTTTCTTCTTGAACAAAATCAACAACACAGTTTTTGGGAAAAGATGGGCACAGAGTGAGGCTCTTTGATAGCGGCGCCCCCTGGTGGTCATCTTTAGTCTGTTCAATTGTAAGCATTTTTTTGTTGATAATAGCACTCCATGTATGACAGGAAGCATTACAATCACCTTGCTATTGGTCCAACTGACAACTCTGCTCACTTGGTTTACCTTTGAACGATGAGCCAAAATACTGAGGTGAAATTTATGCTTATAGTTTGCTGTCAGGCTACACCATGCTATCGTAAAACAATTAAGCTTGTGTTATCTAGGAAACAACAAAGAACCAAAAAAAGTTAACTCTGGAAATCGGAAATTCCTATTTGGTATTTCCCATACCAAAGAAGACTGTCACCTGCTTACATCATCCTCATTATGACAGAAGAATCCCACTCACCTGGGCACAGAGTCTTGTTGTAACACTGCAAATTTACCAGCAGAACCCTTCCCATTGCTTATCCACCTTTATCCCTTTCCCTATTCTCAAAATGGGAAATAGAACCATTATTTGTTTTCCTGAATGCTGGAATATATCAAATATTGTGATACACTTGTTGTGTATGTTGGAAATGCACCCAGTGTGGTTTTAAAATGTTGAAATTATTGAAGGTATTGTGTTGTTTTTTTTTTTATAGACCTTTCTTTGTTTTTTGTTTTGTCAATGCCTGAATAATTTTTGAGGACACTGCAAGCTGTTACAAAAGTTCCTGCAAACATTTTTGCAAATGCTTGACTTTTCAAAGGGCATTTCCCAAAACACCACACAGAGAAAAATGTCAGAAGCTACAGCTATGTGCATGGCATTCTGAAAAGGCTGGCGGCTAAATCAA
This sequence comes from Anguilla anguilla, assembly GCF_013347855.1. Taxonomy (NCBI): domain Eukaryota; kingdom Metazoa; phylum Chordata; class Actinopteri; order Anguilliformes; family Anguillidae; genus Anguilla; species Anguilla anguilla. The sequence goes on from NC_049217.1 coordinate 16,636,588, forward strand.
AAAGTAACTGCTATTGCTGCAGTTCATACAGGGGGTATTACATTGCATTACAGGCATTTAGCAGACACTCTTATCCAGAGCGACTGACTCAACTTTTACATAGCATTTACACTGCATCCATTTATACAGCTGGATATATACTGAAGCAATGCAGGTTAAGTACCTTGCTCAAGGGTATAACGGCAGTGTCCTTCCCGGGAATCGAACCTGTGACCTGCAGATTACAAGACCAGCTCCTTACCCATTATACGATTATACTGTGTATGTGGCAGCAGTGTACTGATATGCAAGTATAATTCTTACTTTCAGGAAAAGAGCTTACAATGAACACAGATCTTGCTTTCAGCTTGCACCAATGTATCAAATCTGTAGGAAAATGATTGTCATTGTTTATTATTCTGTTTATTAATTGAATGCACAATGGAATTCATTGGTTCTCTTCGCAGCCATTGTCGATTGTTCAGGTCTAAAGCTGAGTAAATTAAAAGGGGGAAATTAATGGATTTCTTTGGAATTTGGAGAGTAGTGATATAAATATGGGAACTCATAGGTCTGCTCAGTAAATCATCACATTGTACAATGAATGTCCCTAAACACCTCAGGCTCGAATAGTTATTTCTATTCTGTGACACACTGCGTATAAGACAGAACTCCAGTTAGAATTTTATCGTTTTTTTTATCAGATTAAATTGTGTGGCAGCAGAATGTAAATGGGATGTCCTCCTCCAACCCCCCCTCCTCCCCCGCCTCGTAGGAGGATTAACGTTGCCCTGGGAGGGGAGAGGAGGGCGGAGCTTCAACCTCCAGAGCGCTGTGAGTGAGAGGGAGAGGAGGAAACAGATGGGTTTGGGAGTTAAGCCTTCCGTCCCGTGCTTAACGGAGGGTTTATGCTTATTGAACCATTCCGGTCTCCGTGCCGTGACATCACACCTTTAGACACACGCACACTCGCTCTCTCCATCTCTGACCCACTTTCCTAACTGACAGATTTTGCTGAAGGGGAACGCATATAAATGAGAACCGTTAAAACGTTCCTTCTAATTATAAATAGGTCAAATTAAGATATAACTGACACCTGCTATGTTGTCGATGGCTGCCGTGTTATGGAACAGATTTCCAGTGCTTGTGGGGTATAATTCCAGCCAACAATCTAGCAGGTGTTCTTGACCAGCCTAATCCTTTTATTTTATGTTTTTATTTTGCCAGTATATTTTGACCTTTGGTATGTAGGTGCGAGGTGCTGTGCGAGCAGATCTGTCGAAACGCAGCCACACAACCTTCACTCGCTCCCTAGCGCGATGTCATATATCCCATTTTATACAGGATCGCCCTCTGCTGGCAGTAGAATGGATTGCACCTGCCATCCTACGAACTACACATAGCTGTACTCTGCTTACAAATTCGACAGAATAAAAAATAAAAGTAACAACAAATGGCCTGCAAGTTGTTGTTGGTATATCTGAGGAGTAAGTGGTCGCACTATGTGTGCGTTTCAATGCAGAGTAGCATAATGGGAAGGGAAATACACTTTTTTATATCCCTGTGGTCCCTCATTAAGTTTGTAAACTGGGGCTTGTGGTCCTACTTTCTCTTGCTTTGTAATTCCAAGCTCTGTTCTTATTTCAGGGGAATGTGTGTCAGTTTAAATGTCATTTAAGCAAGTTAGCAAGCCTGGATTGTCAGAATTAAGGGAGTTTATTTATTTATTTATTAGCGGAGGCTACATGCCTCATATCCTGCACACCGTGCTCAGCTCCATCTGATTGGATAGAGAGCTTCACTCCCCGGTGCTGATTGGAGAGATTTGCACTGGACACTCCTGGAGATCATCGGAGAAGTACACATCCAACTGCGTTTTAAGCACTTATCTACGAATGCTGTGAAACCACCTGAATAAATCCGATGAGGTCAAGGTCAAGGCCAAGGTCAAATTTGTAGTGTCAGAGCTGCTTGAGACTGGACTAAAGGTTCACAGCTCTCACCTACTGCAGTGTGTGAGAATGACCTCTTCTTAAAGACCCTGTGCCGTAAAAATCATATTTTTCTAACATCATATTCTCTAACAGTAGTGCCAAAGAAAACAAATAGCAACCTAGTTTATTCAGTCAAGTTGTTTAATTATTTATCTTCTATCCTGAAAGCAGTTAGCAGGCTGCCATTTGCAGTGCAGAACAGACAAGCCATATCAGCGCTTGTGTTTATAAATTGCACATTTTACACAAAAATGAAATTTTAATCAATTTCATACATTTTTAAGAGTACACATCTTCACATGTCTAACAAACTTTTTAAATGACATTAAAACAACATTTAAGGACAATGAAATACTTGATGCCTAACAAATGCTCTCCTGCTTTTATGATTTGCCCTGACAGGAAAAAGTTACAACAAGAACAAAGCACTACACAGACTACCCAACAACATACTCATGAAAAGAATCAGGAAATCCAAGTCAGCTGCAAGAACCATAGTCAGAACCTTTTCAAACCCCACCTTTATTTAGACATTCTATACTTATTAGATTATTAATTATTGGCTAATAAGTAAATATTTAAAATTCCATTCTGGTCTAGATTTTTGTGAAGTTTTATCCTCTAAAACTACCGCCGAGTTAACTTATTGGAGTGGTTACTGGGGCGGTAAAAAAAACAGGTGAAAAACCACAGTAAAAAGGCCATAAAATGAAAGAGCAAAAAGCCGCTGCTGGAACTGACCCTTTAAGAACAAAATGTTGTTTTAAGGATATGTTGTCTGTTCCACCCTCAGACTCACTTCTTACTCACCTTTTTAAAAAAATAGCAAAAGTAGCGTTGATCAAAATATTTGCCGCTAAAGTCGCTCTTTAAAAGAGATTTTGGTACACCGGTGTCTCAGTTTGTTTGTATCACTTCTCAGTTTTCATCCCGAAAACACCGATAAGACAATCTTTCTACACCGACACAAGATTACTAATAATAATCCCTGTAGTATTATTTCTTGTGTGAAGGTTAGAAGCAATCATGGCTAAATTATATATTTTTTTATGACAACTGCACTGTTGTGTTCCAATAACCATGATGCCATAATGTCATTTGATTATTACATTGTTCAGAGTAATTTTATTCATAACCAAAACGCAGTGACGCACCAGATACTGCAATAGAACAAACTCACTGGTATTTTGAGTTCACTGAGGCCAAAAAAAATCCAAATGGAACAAAATCAATATTAATTTTTGTGTAAACCCACATTTTCATGAATAAACACATAACATATTTTACAGAGCACATAATTTGATCACCCTCAGTGAATTCAGTATTCATTAACCCAAGTGCTCTCTCCTTCACCCATTTCGTCATGTTTTTATATGTACGATATTATCTCCAGCTTCTATCAGAAAAGATCTAACGATAAATGATTAAGTAGGACTTGGAAATGTAAAAAAACAAATCTCCAGAGCTTTTCTTGGCCTTTCCAAATAAGAAAAATGTGTTTGCCCACAAGCCACTGAGAGGGTTATGAGAGGGTTAGCAGAAACACGTTAGGAACAAAATTAGCCAAGTTGCTGAGTCTTCTTATTGAGTTTCATTGAAGGACCCCATATCCAAATTTCAATCTCATCCAGTGTGTTTTTTTAAAAACCACCATGTTGTTCAAAGTTTTATTTAAAACATTCAGCAAATTCAACACTTTTCATACTGTAATAAAAACTCTGGTCAGACCAGGTCAGAATGATTAATTTGTTAGCTTTTGCTATGCAGCCATTTTTAAGACAATATTTTAGGAATGTATGAACCGTCACATACACACACCAGTCAATGGCCCACTAGCTGAGCTTTCCAACTCGCTGTCGGTGAATGGTAGCCTTTGTTATATATCTATATAACTATATATAGCAATATATATAATATCTATATTTATGAAATAATATGATATGATATCAGTGCTCCTCAAGGAACTTTGCCTTGAAAGTGCCCATTACAGCAGGGTACTGTGCTGACTTAGTCTAGTACTGGCCAGAGCAGTCTAAATAATATGTGCATCAGTGAACGGTTGATGACTGAACTGAATCTGTGGCTAACTGTACGGTCTGTGAAAGAGAAACTGTGAAGGGGAGGAGTAAGAGCTGTCAATCACATACACTCACTGGCAGCCCCCCCCCCCCCCCACCCCATCCCAAGTGGATCTCCATCACTGTCATTCAGTCCTGCAGGAAGGGGCTGCTGTCCAAATATGGCCCCCCACCCCCACCCCTGCTAACCCCTATGTAAACAGCGCCACAGAGAGGAGCATTCACATATAAATTCAGTTCAAAGCCATGGACACGATCATTCCCACTTCAACCCAGTTCAGCACCATGGAGAGGGCATTCCCACCTTAACCCAGTTCAGCACCATGGAGAGAGGCACTGGCACCTAATCCCAGTCCAGCACCATTGATTATCCCTCTTACCACAACAGACTTTGGTGGACTACAATCATAGACATGCATTATAATGGACTACCTACAGAAAGAACATCCACATCATGAGAAAAAGAATTGCTACTTCCGTTCAGCACTTTACAGTGGCTACATCTGAAGATGAATAATGTCCACTGCGTTAGCATTACAGAGATGAACTGGAGAGGTTGTTTGGATATGATGCACCATTTTGTATCAATGCACAAACTGTGTGAGTTTGTGGCTTTTCTGGACTAGCAGCGCTGGTCTGGCGCACAGGAGCTTGTAAAGGTGCTACATAAACAGCTCGACTCATTGCCTTGAGTGGTGCTACGAAGAAGTCTGACAAAGAATCATACAGAAATGGTTTTCTTTCTCATGCAGTGTTGCACTGCAATTGGCAAGGTGCATCATAGCCACGAGAAAGCAATTAATGGAATTAATGGAGTGCCATCGACGGATTCATCTATATTTGGTTCATTACAAGATCAGAATTATTTGTCTTTAAACTGATAAATATTTTTAAATATTACTTTAAATATTGATCATATACTCCCCCCCAAAACATATGTTGATTGGTGTAACCATAAATCATCTATTTCCACTACTGAAAAACAAAAACTTTTAAATGAGGAGTACAGTCACATGACATTATATGTATTATTTCCAGTTTTTGGATACTATTGCATTTAGACACACAATTTACATGTAAATAACATGTCTTTGTACAGGAGGAGAGCCCACACTGGTCTGAATTGAAAGAGGACATTGCATTAACTGATATGTGCATGTATACAAATGGGTGAGAAATTAAAGGAAAAACCAACATAAAGTGTCTTAGTAAGGTGTTGGGCCACCACGAGCCTCCAGAACAGCTTCAATGTGCTTTGGCATAAATTCTACAAGTCTCTGGAACTCTACTGGAGGGATGGAACACCATCAAAAGATATTCCCTCATTTGATGTTTTGATGATTGTAGTGGAGAGCGTAACACATTGGTCCAAAATCTCCAAAAGGTGTTCTCTTGGGTCAGTCTGGTGACTGCGAAGGCCATAGCATATGATTCACATCAGTTTCATACTCATCAAACCATTCAGTGACCCCCTCATGCCCTGTGGATGGGGCATTGTCATCCTGGAAGAGACCACTCCCATCAGGATAGAAATGTTCTTCATAGGATAGAGGTGATCACTCAGAATAACTTTGTATTGATTTGCAGTGACCCTTCCCTCTAAGGGGTCAAGTAGACCCAATCTAATCCAGGAAAATGCCCTCCACAGCTTAACAGAGCCACTGGATCCCCTCACTGTAGGGGTCAAGCATTCAGTCCTGTACCGTTTCGATTGGTGTATGCCACACATGCACACACTCGCCCACTTGTGGCGAATATGGTGAAGGATGACTCATCTGATCACATGTCTATAGACCAGTGCTTATGTTTTTGTACCACATAACTCACAAATATGCATTTGTCTTTGTAATGAAGGGTTTATGCACTGCAACCCTACTATATTATCCCTCTCTATTTAGCAGTCAACAGACTGTTAGTTTTCTTGCGAACACAATCTAATCACATTTCTGCATTGACATTCTCAGTCACCTGTGGAGGAGTCGCTCTTCTGTTTTTCCTTACATATCGCACTAATGCACGAGCATCACGGTCATCGAATGTACACTTCTGACCACAATTGCTGACCCTATTTACTGATGTCTTTCCCATAGATCTAAATGATGTCACTTCAGTCACAGTTCCTATTGAAACACTAGTCAGTTGAGCAGTCTTCATGACTGAAGCTCCTGCCACCTGCTCCCCAATAATGAACCCTCTTTCAAGTCACTTAGATCTTTTCCTCTTGCCATCTTGATCCAAAATCGAGGTCAACTGGGCCTGATCGGCATTTTTATACATGCCACAAAGCATGATGGGATGTGAATTGCTTAATTGTATCATGCATCTGTGTATAAGCATCTGCATTCATTATGTTTCTCCACTCATTTATTGAGGTTTTTCCTGTAAGTTGTCACCTGTTTTTGTGTGTATATATATATATATATATATATATATATATATATATATATGTTCCACAATGCCCTGGATGCTGCGTTTACTGTATGGTGTCTACGTGCATCTTCCCTTACTGTGGATGAATTTTACTTTATTATGCTCCCAGTGGCAAATGTAAAACTGTTTCAAAGTGATAACAGGGCCGTACATAAAATGGAGCTGAAAAAATAAAACCAGAATGTTCTTAATATTTTTCACAGGTGCTGCGCGAAGAACACCTTTCTCTCTCGTGTGTGACCTCATGGATTTTATGTCGTCTGGTAATTCATCTCAGGTTTTTCACTGAGACATTTCAGATATTTCGGCAATTACTGCTGATCTCATTTGACACTTTGCCCAATTAAAATGACTCAACGGGCAAGCTGTGAGCAATTATCACAGCTGTTCCTTAATAATCCATAACAAGAGCTGACGGCATTTCTGTTTTAAAAAAAATGCTGTGGCCTGAACGGAAGACGATTAGAATCTTACCGAACTTTCGGCAACGTGAAGAAACTCACTTCTGTGAAAACTAGCAAGGAAACAGGCAGCCCCGATCTGAAGCATCAAACCCAAACAGATTAAAATGTCGATAGATTTCTTAATTTATAAAAATGGCCAGTGAAACACCCACAGGTGTTCGAATGGATTTCATATCTGGGGATGAACCCTGCTATCGGACAAGCAAACACACCGTGCTGAACCTCCTCTGGGTAGGTCTTATTCATAAAGTTTCATTTGGTGTCCTTTTCTATAACAGCATTAAAACTCTATCACATATGTAGTATTATTGTCAATGCTGTAATATATTAGGTGGCAGTGTAGCATGATGGGTAGGGAACTGGGTTTGCAACTCCAGTGTACACAGATGTGTGGTACCATTGTAACCTTGAGCAATGTACTTAACTTGTTTTTAGTAAATATACACTGATATAAATTAATTGTATGAAAACATAAGCAGTGCAAATGGCTCTTGATAACAGTTAAATGCCTAAAATGGTATGTAAAACTATACAGGCTACAGCATATTCTGTAGATGTGCATAAAGGCTGAGAGATGACAAATTGGATCATGTTAACGTGTTTGTTGCTTCAGAAGCTTTTTAAATGATTTTGTAGCTACAGTAGTGTTTTTCCTATATTGCTTCTGTTTTATCCTGGTATGGCAGCTGTTGGGTTTGATTTCAGAAATTGAGCTCTGGGCAATGAGCTCAATGGCTCAAAGACCCTTTTTTTAAAGTTTTTTTTTTTTTGCCTCATATCTAACTGGGGGGGTGGGGGGGGTGGGTTGAGCTCGTCGACAGAGCCGGACACCTGCCGCTCTGCACCAATTGGACTCGACGTTTGAGTCGTTTCACAGAGCACGTATCACATATAAAACCGTATGTAACCTCCACACGGCCATTCACACGCTCTGTGCTGACTGCAGCACAGGTGCAGCCAGGTGCATGCGGGATTCATCATTCACACTGAGTGCGAGAGGAGGGCACAAGGACGCCTGCGAAAGAGCGCATCGAGATTAGCCAGGCAGACTGACGGGAAAACGAGAAACGAGGGCGTCACGGTGACGGCTTTGGGCTACCGCAGCACAGATCCTGCAATACTCCACCCGGTCTCAGCAGCCCGCTTCGCTAACTAAAACACCGTTGAACTCCGCTTCGCTTCACCGTTGAACGCTGCGCTTTCTTCTGTTTGTTTTTTCTTTCCTTTTTTTCTTAAATTTGAACAGCGCTGACGCGCCGGAACGAGCGCGTCAGCGCTCTTCAAATTTAAGAAAGAAAAAGAAAAGAGAAAACGAACGGAAGAAATCGCGGCGTTCAACGGTGAAGCGCGCGTGGCGGTGATTAGCCGTCGCTAGTGAGCGCCGCCGCTTCCCGCGGCGCGTCAAAGCGACAGCTGCTAGGCGGGTTCGGCGAGGCGCGGGGTTCGGCGAGGCACGGCATCTGTCCGCCTACCCGCCGTTTGCGTTGGCGGGAAAAGATCCAATCGGCCCCCGAGGGCCGGCGGGCTGACCGGCGAGGCTGAGTCAGCGCGGCAGGACGTTTCGCGCACACACGTTTGCAGCAGCCGCTCGTCAGCTAAAGGAACGTTTCAAAGGGCCGGCCCATTAGTCAGAGCCCGGGGGGGCGGGGTTAATGACAGGTTTACTCACTGCGGTCAGGCCTGCGTACGTGTGGCCCGGCCCACACACCACCAGGGGGCAGCAGGGGGGCCACACCGGTTTATTTATTAGGAAATGTTGTCATCCGCACAGTTCGTTTGTCAGAACAATCCAGCGGGCCCTAATAACTGGGCAGCTGCCATGGCGAAATCGTGCCCTCCGCGCACGGTCACCTGAAAAGAGTCCTGGGAATCTCCCTGGAGACACTGTTCCTGACCACTGACACTGTTCCATAGCATTGACACTGTTCCAGAGCACTGACACTGTTCCCAAGCAGCAACACTGTTCCCAAGCACTGACACTGTTCCAGAGCATTGACACTGTTCCCGAGCACTGACACTGTACCCAAGCAGCAACACTGTTCCCGAGCACTGACACTTGGGAGGTCCTCGTATCACATTATTGCACCCTATTTATTTAGTACGCAGTTAGTGGAGCGAACAGCAAAGCTGGCATTCTTTGCCACACAACCCCGCGTAGGAATCGAACCTGCAACCTCAAAGTTTAAATCCCAGTTCCATAACCATTATGCTACACACCCCACACGCTGCGAAGAACCTCCGATGCATCTCACTCTCTACAAATGGAACGCCATGTAAAGAATAAATCCTGCATACTGAGATTAACATCCACCAGGGGGCGATGTTAGCCTACAGTATGATACCCTAGAACCCCCCCCTCTCCATTTGCACTACAAGTGCAGCGCATACGCTTGTTGTATAATAAGATCAAAGTACATGGAAAGACATCAATTTTTACAATGACATCAACATTTTGATTATATTTTACAAAAAGAAAAAAAGGGTAAGGGAAATAAGGTAAGGTGGGGAAAAGTCATACAGTGCTAAAGGAAGGCAAATCGGTAGACAGGAATACGTATTTCCAGTAATGGGCATGAAACTGTGCAGGAGTTTTAAGCAGCACTCTTCCTAGAAATAACGTGGTGTTTTGATAATTTTCAGAGTCCTTTGTAGCGTAATTTGTGTTGCTCAGTATGTTTATGAGCATCAAAAATCTCTTTCAAAAGTATTGTTTACTGCTGGATGAACATGATGGTCCGGAAAACCTGGATAGCATTACATACTTCCTTTAAAATGTGAATCGCAAAACTTTTTTTTTTAGGATGTGTCTACTTGCCCATTTAGACTTGAGTACCCACTCCTGTTTCAAGTCTCTTCTCTTTTATGTATTTTTCACTTCGGACACTCTCCCAATCAATAAAATCACTCCACACTCCTCTGGCTCTCTCCCAACTCCACACTCCACACTCCTCCCTGCTGCAGTACCCACATTCCGTTTGCACACTGCACATGCTCTGTCTGCACATGCTCTGTTTGCACACTGCACATGCTCAGTCTGCTCACTGTACATGCTCTGTCTGCACACTGCACACGGCTCTATTTGCACACTGCACATGCTCTGTCTGCACACTGCACATGCTCAGTCTGCTCACTGCACATGCTCTGTCTGCACACTGCACACGGCTCTGTTTGCACACGGCTCTGTTTGCACACTGCACATGCTCTGTCTGCACACTGAACATGCTCTGTCTGCACACTGCACATGCTCAGTCTGCTCACTGTACATGCTCTGTCTGCAGTAGGGCAAAGGGTGTCCAATCCCCTCTGTGGCTGTTGACACTAATAAATCCCAACTCTTCCCCTAAGGTGTGTTATTCCAGGAATAATCTCTCCCATTGTGCCCAGGTCTTTTTTTAGCAACCCCCCACACACACCCCGGCTCTTAATAGACCCCGCCTGCTGAGAGTGACAGACAGTTGGGCATCAGGATATCAGACCAAGGGGTGGCCCAAACCACACCGCAGACAATTTATCCTATTACCTTCACCGGCACCAAACCACTCGGCCGAAAAAGACGCGAGGCAACGTGCGGCTTTTTTCTTTTTGCTTTGCTGTGTACGAGTCCCCCGTCGCCTCAAATCTTTCTGCTATGAAGCGCCTCTTAAACGCGGCGCTTTGTGTGAAGCTACTGATGGTTCAATGTTTTCAGCTTACGCGTGAAAAGCGGTGACTCGCAGTGAAGGCCGGCCCCCTCTGCGGGTAACCGCGGGTAACTGAGTGACAGCTCGTTACGCATCTCCTCAGCCCCGAGCTGGGGTTTCCAGGCGCGTTTGCTCCGAGAGACGGAACGGCCGTCATTAAGACTGCACGACGTTCCTTCCACTTCAACGGGGAGAGACAGCAGGACAGACAGCAGAGCACGAGAGCGCGTAGATCTACTGAGGAAGGCAAAGATAGACGAAGCAGACCCGCGAATTTACAAAGCGGCAAAGACGGGTGTCCTCCGAAAAAATACCCTCCGAACAGAAGAGAGGATAGTGGACGGAGTTTCCCCCTGTCCTGCCGGGCAAACAGCCCAGCATACCCAGCTCATGCATAACAGACACCATGCACAGCTGGACCCAGCTCATGCATAACAGACACCATGCATGGCTGGACCCAGCTCATGTATAACAGACACCATGCATGGCTGGACCCAGATCTTCATGCATTGCAGACACCATGCACAGCTGGATCCAGCTCTTCATGCATTACAGACACCATGCATGGCTGGACCCAGCTCTTCATGCATTACAGACACCATGCATGGCTAGACCCAGCTCTTCATGCATTACAGACACCATGCATGGCTGGACCCAGGTCTTCATGCGTAAGGGACACCATGCATGGCTGGACCCAGGTCTTCATGCGTAAGGGACACCATGCATGGCTGGAGCTGAGACTTGTTGGGGGGCGGGGTGAGATTTATGCATGACTGAAACTTGAACACCATGCTCATCTGCAGCTAATTGTCATACTGCTAAACACTAGGTTAAAACACCAAGAAAAAAACCCTTCCTAATTGCCTACCCCCCGTTTCAAAAATACAACAATGGTAAAGTCACTCTGACTGGTACAGAATGTGTCAAATTTATATCAGCAACGAATACAAAAGCAGGACCTCTGCTTGACTTCTGTAGTGAGCGATGGACATGTGTGAGGTCACAAAAACACAACACATCATCTCAGACCCGCAAAAATATCGCCCAGTTTCCAAAAGAGCCGAAACATTGGCATTGTTTGCAGTCTGATTAGTCGGATCTGGCTCGAGTTAGCTACGAAGCCTCTTCAACTTGCAAGTGTGTTCCAGTCTACCAATGGAGAGGCGAGCCAAAACAGCACCCTGGGTATGAGCTAATGCTTAATAACCACTTCTAGCTGAGGGCAGAATGTTCAAAAACAAATTTTTTTTTGTTGTTGCTGGAATTCTCTTGAAGGTTCCAAACTCATTACAGCTTATAAAAAAAACATGAAACCTTGTCTTTGAAAGCTTTTTTTTTCTTCTTGTGTGCAGATTTAACAGGTTTTCCATGTCTTTATTTAAAATTTTATAGGCACTAATTTGGAAAAGAATGAAAAAAGTATTGTTAGGGCAAGCGGTGGTTGATGAGCAGCACTGAGCCAGGCACCCTGGTCAATTGAACCTTTCTTTTTTTTTAATCCCAGATTTTTTCCCAACCCGAACTCAACCAAACCCAACCCTTCCTGCCGACTTCCGGAGGAGAGGGTGGTCCTGTGAGTCCTCCGACACTCGGGACTCTTATTCTTGCTTTTTTTCCACCCTGCAGACACACCACAAATCATGCACTGCCCCTGTCCTTGGAGGACGATGAGGTCAGCGCGTACGTGGTTTGTGCGTCTGCAGACGCCTGGTCTGACCAGCAGTGGCCGCTAGAGAGCGATGAGCCCAACGGAATTAGCCTGCTTACCCCCTATTCTTCCCCCAGCTAGGCTGAGCGAATGAGGACCTCCAGCTATAGCCGATAACAGCGCAACTGAGACTCGTGCTTTGCTTTCAGAGCCTGCGCCTTAACAGCGTGAGCCACCCAGAGCCCCCATTTGACCCTTTCGGCTGGGATTCACTTTGAACGCTCCCAGAGTACAAATGCAGTAAACCCCAAATATATATACGCAAATTACAAATTACAAAGCTATTGCCAGCTTCGCAGTCACACTCCACAATTGGCATTAAAAGCATCCTACAGAAAAGGACACCCTACCCTTCACCTCAGAGCACCCGGGGACTCCAACATTCTCTCTTGATATTGGATTAAAGTACGTACTGTATTACACTCTTCAGTCTGTAAAGATTTACACTTGAGGAAGTACCGATGCTACCTTATCTTTGATTGTACTCTCCTGCAACACACCCTTTATCGGTTAGAGAGTACTTTTACATGATGTTAATACTCCAACTTTAACTGTAATATATTAAGTTTAATATTTTCTTCAGGAGGCAGGTGCGGATGTGTCAGTGACTACTGTCCACAGAAGACTTCACAAACAGAACTACAGAGCTACACTGCAATATGCAAACCACTAGTTAGCTGCAAAAACAGGCTGGGCAGGTTACAGTTTGATAGAAAGTTCTGGATAAAGGTCCCATAGACCGATGAGACCAAGATTCACTTTTATCAGTGCTGCAGCAAGAGTAATATTTGGAGGCCAAAAGGAACTTAACAAGAAAGTGGTGTCATTTCTACATGGTGAAACCAAAGTGTATAAAAATACCTTGAAAAAATCTGCAATTTGACGACATGTTTATTGATTACAAATCTACAATTGTGGACTACAGAGCAAGATCGAGAAAAAAATATGTCTTCGTCCCAAACATTAAGAAGCCCACTGTAATTGTGAGATGGGCTAACCGCATTAAGCTATTTCACTCTTTGTTATTTCAGACAGAGACCAGACATTTCAGCAGTGCACAAAAACTTTTATTCCTGTCCTACTGCCACATGAGAAATGTATCAAAGATCAAAGGCTTTTCCTGTTTGTGGTTGATACTGCGAGGTCATTATGCTCGATTTCTTCTTGGCTTGATTACTGCAGTTCTCTTACTGAGTGCCTTGTGATATCTGCCTGCAGCCGGTTCACCATTCCGCTGCTAGGCCTCTCACCAAAACAAACAGCAGATCTTCACAGAACACCCGTCCTGGCCTCACTCTTCTGGCTTCCACTTTCTTCTGCACTGTTTCACAACAAAATTACAATAACTCAGCAGGCACTCTTATTCAGGGCAGTGTGCAGAAGTGGAGAACATCAGAGTCAGTCTCAGAAATACAAAGTGTGTGATCACCAAGAAGGTGTAGAAGGCCCATATGAGTAGCCATTTATTTATTAGTGTATTACTCATATCGCTAAGGTGAGCGCCAACCCTTAATTAGATTGGTAGGCTGAGCTCCTGACTGAGCAAAATCACTGTTCTGTATTTTCAGGTGAGCGTTAGGCTTGAATTGGTTTCGTTTCTGTACCTGAAGCATTCACGTTTAAAGTCCAACTGTTGATGATGATACTGTATGCCTAGGATGCTTAGCTACAGTGGCCTATGCTATCCTAATTATTAGTATGAAGGTAAAATAAATCACATTAAAGAAATACCCTTTGCCTAGAGCACAATGAAAATGTATGTTTCTTTATTTGACTATTTTTATAAGCATTTTTTTTTATCTTGCATAGAATTAAGCAAATATATCTAGCAAAGTATATTTTATTATCAATTGGTGTATTTTGCTTGTGTGAGCATGTAAGGATGAACTGTAACATGTTGCGATTAATGATGCCTACCATTTAATGACCTTGTTATCTGAGAGACTAAAATATGCAAATGATGTGCTTAGATGATCAAGATTCAGAAACGACAGGAAAAGAAGACAGAAAGATTAATTTCCTCATTGAGAGTAAAAAAATATGAATCCATTTTAATCTTATTGTCCTTTCACATATTTTAACTTGCGCAAAAACTTTTAAACTGTTTTCTTTAGCCATGTATGCAATTAAACACTGTATAACCATTGCATTTATTTGTATATTCCATGTTAACAAAAAAAGTGTTTTGGGTATTGTTTGGCACAATTGTAGGACTCTTTGGGTGTTGGTAAAATCTTTAAGGGCCTAATCAAATAAACTGACTACAAACAACTGTTGCATCAGTGTCTGGTTTCCCAGTTGATGTAGGGGTGCCTGATTTGTAAAGTGTGTTGGGCTCATAATGCTTCTCTGAGGACCTCACATTAAAGAACCCTGGAAATTCCTGCCGTACCCTGGGGGAGGAGTGGGGGGGGGTTACTGCTGCATGGCGATGAAACCCCAAGTGCCTCTCCAACGATCTGAGCGGGCGAAACAACGTTTTTCAGCATAACAACAGCCTGAAAGCAGGGGTCTCGTACGCTAGCTTGGACTTAGCCAGCGGCATGGGGTGGTATGTGGGGAAGCCTGCAGCCCCTGCTGCACCCCCAGGGCGATTTGAATTGGGGGGTGGGGGGGGGGGGTGGCTTTTCGGCTGAACAATGCCCCTGCAGCATTCCAGAGGCTTACGCGGCGCGGCCCGTGTGGGAAAGCGTGTGATGCACTCGGATGACATCACGGCGCATTCCCCTGACTTTAGCCGCTATTGGCCCACCTCAACTGAGGGGTTTCAGAGGCTACACCATCAGGGTCTCAGGCTACAACCACACAAACACTCGAGTCCCGGTAAGGGCCCCAGTATGGTCTTAATGGGGCTGTGGACCCCCGAAACATTCCACTGAGGCTAATGTTGGTAACAGACCCGAGAGGAAAATGTTTATGTTAGTGGCTGAACGGACCACCATTTTAGCAGAAGGGTAAATATAGCATTCGCTACATCAATCTTATCACATTGTTCGTTCACGTGAGCGATTACAGGTCTCCTCTGTTGTCGAGTTTTTTTTCTCCCCCAGGAGTCTTGTGGGCGTTCACTTCCTGAAGGTTCTTTTTCGTGTTTTGAAACCCCACCGGTCGCTGTGGAGTCACGTTCTCGTTTAATTGATGGACCGCTTGAGGTCGAGCGTTCGTGCGGGCGTGTTTGGAGCGAACGCCGTTCGTCTGGAAGGCACGGCGGCAGTACGCATTCCGCGAGCGAGCCGCTGAGAGGAACGACCGCCGCTCAACTTTCCGTGTCCTCGATCGCCGCAGTTTCTGCTCGCCGCCCCATAGCCTGGAAATTTGGGCTTAAAGCAACAGTTCTTTTTTTTACGATGAATACTATAGAATATGAATAAATGAATACTAAACACTGTTGTTTTCTTACCTAAGGATGCTATCAATTAAATTATTTTAAAAGGACTGAAAGGACAATTAAAATGTAGTTTTCTCTGTGAAAATAAACACCTTCGTTGCCAGACTTGTCATGTGTTCCCTTCTCATGCAAATGAGCATGAGACCAGTATATCAGATACATCACATCTGACAATTAGCTATTGCGGATTTGCGCTTGTTAAGAAAGGTCTTCCTCTGACTCCACTCTGTGCGAGCTTGGCTGTAGTCTGGTGTGGAAAGAAGCAGCTGGCGACACCGCGTGTGCCAGAGGAGAACTGTGGATGTCTACACTCTCCCAAAGTTGGTAGTGGGATTCGCAACATGAAAGTAGCTGTGGTTGCCGACAATTGCCGATTCCAAATTGCCGATTCTGCAATTGTTATATAGGATCCTGAAGTGGTTATATAGGATCCTAGAGTGGTTATATAGGATCCTAAAGTAGTTATATAGGATCCTGGAGTGGTTATATAGGACCCTACAGTGGTTATATAGGATCCTGAATTGGTTATATAGTAGTAGTAGTAGTATTTTTTTATTCAGTCATCACACACAATACAATAAATACATTATATAGGATCCTGCAGTGGTTATATAGGCTCCTGCATTGGCTATATAGGATCATGCAGTGGTTATATAGGATCCTGCAGTGGTTATACAGGATCCTGTATTGGTTATATAGGATCATGTAGTGGTTATATAGGATTCTGCAGTGCTTATATAGGATCCTGCAGTGGTTATATAGGATCCTGAAGTGGTTATATAGGATACTACAGTGGTTATATAGGATCCTGCAGTGGTTATATAGGATCCTGAAGTGGTTATATAGGATACTACAGTGGTTATATAGGATCCTGAAGTGGTTATATAGGATACTACAGTGGTTATATAGGATCCTGAAGTGGTTATATAGGATCATGCAGTGGTTATATAGGATCCTGAAGTGGTTATATAGGATCCTGCAGTGGTTACAGATGTAGCAATCAGAACAGCTGGAGGAAGAGAGAACTTGTAAAGACCATCTTCTTCAGAATACATCCAAATTTGAGAAGTCCATTTTTGGTATATATGTGTTCTGTGTAGCCCCTGAGGTAGCGATATGAGGGCGATTTAGACATATGCCTTTTTCCAATTGCACAAAGTGGGAAAAACAACACTGAAACAGTAACATGTTGCATTTCAAAGACCAATTTCTGGTGAGACACCGGTTGGATAAACAGCAACAGTAAGTTTCAATCATTATTTAACCACCCAGTAATCTTTTCTCTGAAGATTAAAAAAAAAAAAGTATGAACATCCACGTCAAAAATTTGTGACCTTCAGCTTCGATCCAGATAAACCCTAATTATTTGAAATAATCAAATCTTTTCCAGTCATAGTTAACTATCAAAAAGAGCCAGTTTTATTTGATGTGCGCTCATTTTAGCGTCACAAATTACTCCGTAGCATATAGGGTTAAAGTTAGGTCAATTTGCGTAGGCCTACGCTGTAATTTTAATAGTAAAAAGCGCTAACAATGCCCTGTTGAATTGAGCAATTAATACAATACGACCTCGACTAAGATAATAAAATGCAGACAGTTTCGAGGAAGTGGAGTGCTATAAACTGTTCTCATGAACAGTAAAGAACCAGTGACAGCCTATAATTAACCCGGTGTTGCTAAATCAATCGATCGTCCTCTTTGCGTAACCTGAGAAGCGAAGCAAGGGCAGTATGTCTCCAGGATAAAACTTTTATTCATTGCATAGGGGGCACACATCGAGTTTTGAAGGTTGAGATACGAATTAGCCGTGCTCAATATAGTGCCTAATGTCGTATCACCTGCTGTCATTCCCTTACAGGCTATTTGTATCATCCGTAGCTGAAGAAAACCTCGGTAACGTAAAGCACTAGTTTTTTTCCCGGTTTTAATAAGTGGCTTTAAAAATCCACACGCCTTGATTTACTCGTCAGATGGAAGTTACATAATTCTACAAACTACTGAAAGCGTCCCTGAAAATGATGAAATTCTGATTAGATACACCAGCGGAAGGGAGGGAGTATATTTTTTTACTTTAATTAATCATTTAATTAGCTCTAATTAGCTCTGTCGTAATACAAATTAAGTTAATTGTATAAGATGACCTTACTGTGGCGTAAAATGCCCGTTTTTATCACACAGAGCGGGACCTTCCATGCACTACTACTGTATACTGAGGCGTGTGGAACATACTTTCTAAAGGCATGACGCCTCGGGGCTCGTAAAAAAATCCCAATAGTTGTCCCAGTGTTCCAGGAGATACCGCGCGACAGTGCGGTTAGTGCGCTTTAAAAAACGCCCGAAGTTCCAACCATATCCGCTGACTTGCTCTTCGGTGCCTGGCCGCTCCGACGGCGTGTTGATATTCACACGCTGCTCGCGGTTTTATACGCCAGGCTGAACTCGAAAGGGTTACTCTGTTTCCCCAAGAGCTCCATTCTGCTCAGTCGAGAGGGGGCAGCTCGACGGCGCCTGGGAGTCAGCGCGGAGCTTCCAAAAAACCCCGAGACCTCAGGCAACGCAGACTCTCGGGAAAGCACTCCCCTCTCCGCTGGCACTCTGCCGCCTCTTTCCATAAAAAATACCTTCCAGTATTTATGTAATAAAAACCACGCAGCAAATGACACTGCTAATCGCAGACGCCAAAGACAAAAACCTCATGCACAGTCTGGGTTTAGGCCTCTGTATATATCAATTTATCGCGATGAGTTTTTTGGGTTTTATAGATTTAAAAACAAACAAACAAGAAAAAAAAAACAGTAACAAAGACGAACTTATTTTAAGGACAAAATAAGGATAGCACATATATATCCCACATTCCATCCGTTTCTACTAAAGAACACAATTTTTCGTTTAAAATGGATACCTTTCCAGTTTTTCTTTACATATATTTATATAATCGTCCCCTCCTTTAATAACGTGGGGACGATTAAAACCAAGTTGGTTTATGCACTTATGAAGCACCTGTTTACTGTCTGTATGGTTTATTCGCATTCTGCAGCGGTAGCACATGGAATTGCCGTTTGCGGTTTAGCAGTTCTGACGACGCGTGGGGAGGAACAAATCCCAGACTTTCAGGCTACACTACTTAAATTTACCGAGCCATAATTTACTGTTATGAAAACACTGCTAGATCGCTGACTGTGTGGTTACGCATATATGGGCATGCCGCGCATTGTGTCCTGCTGGTTCTACCACAATGAATTAGTCTTCCCTAAGAACACGGTGTTCGTATAGATCCCCCGGCAGACCTGCTGCCATGCATATAACACAACACGACAAATCAAACTCGCCAAACTTCACTTCGTTTGTCTTTAACATGCCTCGCTGCAGTAGAGCCATTTAACCCAACACTTACCTTCAGTGAGCAACACTAGCTACTTTATTGCTCGCAAGTAGCTTCGCTGCGCACATCAAGTGGTCTTTAAAGCAACTAGTTTGACAGGCATACCTTTAATAGATAGATTTTATTGCTAGACGCATAACCATTATTTACAGTGATATGTTCTTTTATTTTAGAAATATTCAAGTAAACATCTCGCATAATTACTTGTATACTCTTCTATATTTTCTTGTTCTATACTCACAATCGTTAAGGTAATAAATAAATTGTACAAATTTGTAACCGTTCTACTAAACTATATGTATTCCAAAAGCTGAGTTCACGCCCATATATATATATATTTTTATCCTCAACTTTTCAATTTAATTAATATTAATACAATTATACAAAAACCTAGGCAGCATTTTGCATCAAATGATCAGTCAGCATTAATATTCGGATGAAAAGTAAAACTTCTTGGAGAAGTTGCATTCCATCTTCAATTTTTCATAAAAATAAAAGCTCTTCCTTTTGAAGTGCTTACGTTCCCCCCAAAGAAACGTTTTCGAGGGGGCTGAAATAATATGGTCCTGTTCATAGAAAAAAAATAGCTGCATTTTTATCTTAAATATGTACAATGTTGATATTTCAATTAAAATACTATATATAAAAATAGATTCGTATGGTGCCCTCCGAAATAACACGACAGCCCACATCTCTGTTCTGAAAGTTCACAGTGCAATAGAAACCGTGTTATAGTCCATCCCCAATCGCCTTTCCACAGAAACTCAACAAGAGCACTTGCATTCCGATATGATTGGGTATTGGACCGGTATCCACGTACAATATTTCTGTTTTAAAAATCCTTGGCAGTACCACCGGAGGAAAGTCTTGGTGATAGACTTCACGGGTTTGCAAAACATCCCTTCTGGGAATGAACAAGAGCGTTCATTGAAGCAGTTGCCTTCCTTGATATAGCGTGGCCAAAACCTCGACCCCAGGTCCTTCCAGGTGTATACCACCGGACAGTGCGTGTACGTCCACAACCACTGCAAAAATTTCCGACGAGCCTTTTTGCCAACTTTCACCCGTCTCCCGTAAGGTGTTTCGGAAAGGTCCAGCTTTTTTATTTCGTTGGGCATCGGTCCTGGCTGTCTCGACTGCGTGTCTTGGACCGACAGGTTCACCGACACAGGGGAGCCAACTGACATGAAATTGGGATCAAAGTTGCTGCCGAGTTTTTTCCTCAGAGTCCTCTCGGCCAGGTCCGGTTCGCGGGGATCAAAGTCCGGGTCTGGATCCTCCTTAAGATCGGGAACAGGGAGATGGTCGCTGGGTGACGGACGCAGGCGAAGAAAATGTTGTGAGGCGCCTAGATGTATGGACACGAACACATACACAAGCAACGCCTGTGAAACCCCCATATTTATCTTCTTAGATTTTGTTATTATTCACCGCGGCGGAGCACTTCAAATTTAAGAGTCTGGGGTTTCATAAATGTTAAAGCCAGACTTTTAATAGACTGCTCCGGACTTGAATGAAAGGAGTTCCACCAGACCTCCAAATCTCTCCCTACTCTTTCCACACTATCGCATGCTTCTCACATAGATGATTTGTCTTCATTGCGGAATAATTACTCTTCGAACAAAACGCAAAGCCTCTACTCCCTTCACCCTTTCCTTCTCCCTCACTCTTTTTTTTCTTTTTCTCCAAAATTCACAGAGAGTTTCTGATGGTCGCCATGGTTACAGAGGGACTCGATGCCACGACAAATTGTCTAGACTCGATGACAGGGCTGGCGCTGGGAGTGTTGCTAGGAGTGAACTGTTCTATGGCTCGTGTTTTCCCAGGACAAAATACATCCAAAGAGAGTTCGAGAGGAGAATCAAAAAACAATCTCTATAGAAGAGTTGAAAAACTCAGTCAGAGGGGACGAAACTCGTATTGTATTCGTGCACACTTTCAGTGAGTGATTACAGTTCGCATTTAGTAGCTAGGTCCACACCCGACATAAACATCCAACTTTCAACTAAAAAAACAAACAAAAAAAAAACGATTTTAGTATTCCACTCCTTAGAGGCCCAGTTGAAATGTTCTATAACTGCTTTTTATGGAGGCTAATGTGTCGTTTATCATTCAGTGCTGTCGCAGTCATAGAAAGGAAAGTGCTTTCTTACCGGTGTCAAACATTATTTAATGAATGGTCTGTCCAACTTCGGATCGCAAATTCAGATATCAGCCACAACGTAGCCTACAAGTCTGTCCAGAGCAGAACGGTTATCTATTTTTTCTTTCCAAATAAAAGTAAATTCCACGTATAGACAGGGGAGAAGTTAAAAAGCGAAGAAACCAGTTTCAGATGGAAAGGTTGTCATCCACAGGTTTTATGAACCCCTGCACAAACTCTCCATTTTAGGCGGAGGGTGATATATTATTGGCTTCATTCGGGAAGTTTGTTGTCCATTCGGTCCTTGTTTTACATCGATTCCATCCTTATCTGTTTTAAGAGACCGCGCGCCGTAACACCAGTGCAGAGTGAAACGGCACAGCCAGTGGCGGAATCTCTAAACCGGTGAGTATCTGTGACAATCCCCGAGGGAGCTTTATCCCCGATAGCGCACACTAGCTCCTGTTATTAGGACGTCTGTGTATTTGGCTTTGTCCGGTTTCTGCTTGGGCACACCGTATGGGAGAGTGCGTGTCTGTTGTAAGCAGAGCGTTATCCCAAGTTAAATATCCCCCTCCTGTGATACAAAGTGTCGGCGCGTCCTGCCCACTTCTGTCAGTTTTTCGAAGATTGACAGCACCCTCTCCCCCTCCTCTCCGCAAAGAGAAAAATATCATCCACTCACTTTTATTCCACCGGGTCCTAAAGTCACCAAATAGCCCGCGAAGGGAAACATGTAGGTGTGTTCTCACTCCTCAATGACCAATAGCCTGCTTGGCATAATTTCGACCACCATGCAAAGCCCAGAACTCACTGCAGACTAACGTTCATATAGGCTATATGTTACTTCCACCAAACATTGATTAGCTTTTTATTTTATACATTTCTTACCACAAAGGAGGACTTAACACGATTAACATCTGGCAGTTTGCGAAATTTTGATTTTCTCGCAGATGAGAAGCCATGCGACCGGTGTGGTTGGTGGACCTCGGAACAGAATTATATTTTCATATTGTATGTCGACTAATCTTAATGTCAATGATAGTATGAGACGTAGCATGTTGGATCAATTTAAATGTATTTAATAACGCAAAAAATATTTGACAGCTCAACATGACTCTCTCACGCACGCCAAAATTATGACGAATTATGAATGTATTTTTCTTCTTAGGAACCAGTCATCGCTTCCATCTCTCACCAGCAGTCTG
Organism: Anguilla anguilla; assembly: GCF_013347855.1. Lineage (NCBI taxonomy): Eukaryota > Metazoa > Chordata > Actinopteri > Anguilliformes > Anguillidae > Anguilla > Anguilla anguilla. Next base: position 16,659,042 of record NC_049217.1, read on the forward strand.
TTGCCAACTGCCAAAGTGGTCAACTTAATAATCCTCATACGTATGAAGTGTTGATGGGGCCATTTGTTTTGTAAGGTTAGCTATACTCGTGGTCAAGTATAAACGCCTAATTCCACAAAATGTTAACATTTTGTTCTCTTATAAAAAAAAGAAATAACATATTGGTTCCATCCATGTGCATCTTGACACAGACGGAAATAACTGAACAAATTCCGGCTGTGTTGATATAGTTCTGCAGCCGGGTGTGCGAGCATGCTCTCTGGGCACGCGCTTGCCATCAGCCCTGGACCTGACGAGCACGGTGACTCCTGTTAACGGAATCTTGTTATATAGCCACAGCAGGTTGTAGGACTTGTTTGTACGGGCGTGTCTTACAACTCCACTAGAGGGCATTATTCCAGCGTGAGGGAAACCTATGAGTTGAATTTTGCCGCATTACATACCGGGGACAGTGCAGCTCAACCACTGGATCCGACTAGGAGTTTACGGTAGAAATTCAGTAGCTTAGCACGTATTTGCACTTTTTGCTAACTTCTTTTAGCCATCCTCCTATGATCTGAATAATACAAAGAGATCTTTAAACTGGGCCTACTGGTTTGAACTTGAGGCAATTATATGTGAGCAATGGGCATTAGGTCTACCATTTAAAAGCATTGAATGTGACTGATTTATTGTTTTCCAGCTACAGGTTAACTGGGGGCTGCAGGTATTCGACGGTCGTTCATTTATATTGCAGGTAAACATTTAAGTGGTGTTCTGAAAACACAGGTACAAATGTACATAGCCCACATGACTTCTCCACGTAAGCACTTATATCTGACGCTCATTAGATCAGTCAGGAGGAACCAGAGACCACGAGGGAAGCCAGGCGAGATTGCACCCCTTCAGAGCACTTTAAATTTGTGACGACCGATAATAGGGATTTCCAGGCACAGGCACCGAACGGCCCTTTCTGGACCTGTCCAGCGTTGCTTCTGTCTTTGCGTCAGAGCTGGCTCTAGGAATGTTATTGTGGCCCCAAAGTGCTCCAAAAAAACAAAAAAAAAAACAACAAAAAAAAGGAAAGAGAAAACTCGACTTGTGTGGCCCCTGGATGGTTGTGGCCCTAAATGACTACAGAGAGTGTTGTTACCCCAGGGGCCACCCCTGCTTTTTTACTGCAGGTTCACAGATATTGCCCGCGATTGTGGGGGTTCCTTTCAGACTATCAGGGTTCGGTGTGTCTGTCGGACGTATCCTTATCGTTACGGTTGACTTCCGGAGAACAGGTGCTGATTTTTCGCGGTTCTCTCCACCGTTAAACCTCCTCTCAATTTGCACTGCGTTGCGCACAGAAGTTTCCTGCCTACCGGAGTAAGGCTGGAGATTGAGTGACAGTTCAAGTCAACCAATCACAGCGTTTGAATGGAAAAGGGAGGGGAAAAAAGAGACCATAAAGCACTAAGCTGAGAGAAAGAGAAGACGAAACTGTAGAGGAAAGGTGTGTTCTCCTCCTGACACAGGGCTGTGGTGGGGGCTGCCTTACTGCTGAAGGGGAGGTCTGGAGTTCAGCAGCGGTGTGGCGGGGGTGTGCGGCCAGGTCTCATTAATCACAGGCCAGGGTCGAGGTGTTGGGCGTTTACCGTGTGGGGCCTGCTGTTCTAACCATAGCACTCTGTGGGGAGTGTCCCACAGTGCAACACACACAGGCTCGAGTGTGGCTGTTTTATTCATATTTACAAATACTCCCTCTCTCTCTCTTCTTCTTTCTCTCTATCTGTCTCTCACTCTCTCTTCCTCTCTGTGTCTCTCTCTCCCTCTCTTTCTCCCACTCAATGTCTCTCTCCCTCTCTTTCTCCCACTCTGTCCCTCTCTCCCTCCCCCCCTCTCTCTCTCTCTCTCTCTCTCTCTCTCTCTCTCTGTGGGAACTGGGAACCTGCCTCCAACTGTGGGGGTCCTAAAGAGAGAGTCCAGCTCGACCCCCAGCCCGACCCCCAGCCACCGTGCCTCCAGCCTGACATGAAGAACAGCTAATCGGGGCAACCTCCATGGGGGGGGGGCGGGGGTGAGCTGGACATGTACGAACTGACACTGGAAGAGCAAGGCAGAATAAGGAGTGAATTGATTAAAAGTAAAAACTTGTTTTATTGTTATTATTATTATTATTATTATTATTATTATTATTATTATTATTAATAATAATAATAATAATAATAATAATATAATAATAATAATAATAATACGTTTTAAACTCTGCTACTTAAGAGCTGAAGTGAGTTTTGATATGCTCACAAAGAACAGCTTTTAATTTACACTAAAGTGGTGTTTCACTGATGTGTTTTGCACACATGATGCACAGTGCATGCTCTCACGTTAGTTTAAGAGAGAGTCACTGGCTGATCCCAGAACAGCCGAGGGGGTTTCACAGCAAACTGCGACAACCATCCAGTAATGTGCGTGGGAAGTACGGTCTGGGGGGGGGGGGGGGTGGGATGGAACGGGGGGCCTAATTAAATAACGTGCTGGAACCTTCTTGGTTTAATAAGTTCTGGCGCAGAGAGGGGAGGGGTGTCCGCGAAAAATTGGCCTTGTACTACAAATGGACTTAGCGCCCTGGCTGCACAGCAATCTTTCACACTCCCTTAGACCTCAATGGGGAGCATGCCGAGGGGTCACCGTGGGGGGGGGGGGGGGAGGCCGGCTACAGAATGCATCCCCCCGCAACCCCAACCCCCCACCCCCACCCCCATTCCCCACGGGTGCAAGCTGAGCGTTGCTCCACACAACAGCGTGCTTCTCAAGGTGCGGGGAGCTTTTTTAAAGGGTAGAGGAAGTCAAGGACAGCTAGAGCCAGACTGTCTGTCTGTTGCGACCAAGGGAGCTGGGATGAATTTGGGGGGGTGGGGGGGGGGGTGGGGCATGAGAACACCGAGATGGAGGGGAGGAGAACAGGGAATGAAACTTCCAAAACAAAAACTTCACCGGGCATGTAAAAAAGGATTTTTTTTTCTTCTAAGGACAGAAATTAATTCTGTCTGAAACATGATTCAGGAATCGAGCTTTTTTCTCATTCAAAGATTTACTTCCCAACACACTATGCTATTGTGCCCCATCCCCCCCCCTTTTTTTTTGCCCCCCCCCTTTATAAAAACGACTTGCCTCAAATCAACAAAAAAGGGCTCCGGACCTTTCGTTGGGATTTTCATACGGCACCGCGACAGAACTCGATTCTGATTTAGAAAGTATGAGAATGGACGATCGGCTTCTTTTAAAAGCCGATCTGGAAGGAGGACAAGGCTGCTCACGGCACACAGCCTTCTGGGAGACACAGCCACCGCTGGCCTTCATTTGAGTCTTTCTCCCCCGTCAGCTCACAAATCTACTGATGGAAAAAAAAGAGAAATTCCAATGATGATTTATTTCACATGCATTTTTTTAAGGAGTGTTGACGTTTATAACGCAGATATTCATTCGCTGATGGTCCTTTCACTATTTATCTGTGAAATAAATATAATGCCGTGCAGAGACCTTTAAATCATACTTCATAATCATAATCATAAGACTTATACGTATCCAAAACCTTAAAAGAATTCCAGACTTTCTGAAAAAAGGCATTCGGAATTTAGGCAGAAATTTAAGAGAAAATGTTTGGTGATGCACATCATTTATTGGAAGTACACAAAGTATTCAACTAACCTTGCCGATTTCTGGACTGTTCGTAGACCAAGAAACCCTTTTTCTTGTTTTTCTCAGTTCAAAAATGATTTTCTACTATGCGAGTCAGTACAAGTAGCTTGATTGGCTAAAAAGGATGGTGAAGGGGTTGCTGGCAAACATATGGTGAAGGCATACATACATAAGGAATATATAAATATATTGTATATATAAATAATTCAGTAGAAACCGGTAGCCAACCAGAGATGGTTCTTGTTTCTTTGAACATGAAGGCATAAGGATTTGTACAGATGCGTTAGAGGGTGATTTATTAATCCCTGTGGGTAATGGAGACACACATAATTCAAACAAGACTCATTTCAGTCATTCAAAATGGTTTATATGATATCATATGTACTTAGGACAGTATTGTACACATGGTACTGTACCTGCTAAGGGCAGTATTTTTGAAAACAGTATTGTACCTATTTAACATGGTATTAGCAGCTAACTAGCTGTTAGCAATCTCACATATGTCAGGGGAGGGGGGCGGACAGTTGGGGGTGTAAAGCCAGTTGTGTCATTATAAATTCCTGATCCAAAAATCGCGCCTCGAACCTGCAAGAACATTGACACCTACGGGACCTGGCCTGCTACTCAGTGAAAGGGGTCTACTGTCTGATTCGCCCACGAGCTCACGCTGCGGGGCGTGAGGCGGGAGGATACCGGCCTTCAGATCCCCTGCCCAACCAGCCCTCTCCACCGCAACCTTCACTCTCTCCACTTACTCACTTCCCTGGAGCATGAGTCACGCGTGACTGCACCAGCCTTCAAAGAGCAGGCGGACATACGCCGGCTACCAAATTTCTGTTTGATATTTCTCACCATGAACCGAGCGCTGAACAAAAGCAGATGGTTTTGGAAGTGCAACAAAAAATCTGCAATGTGTTAGCAAGTGCTTTTGAAGATTTGCTTTTTATTTATTTACTTATTTATTTATTTATTTATGGAAATTGAGGCAGTAAACTATGGAGGACTGAACGTCCCAAAATAATATGAATAATTATATAAATAAATACGTTATTATGTAAAAAGGTTTTCACATAAATATATATATATAATTGACTAAATGCTTAATTGTTTAATTAACATCCCATGACTGTCCTTTCCACGGTAACATAACCCAATTTAATTTCATTTTGATTTCATAATAACATATTTCTGAATGGCTTTTTTCATTTCATAACGAGCCTTTTCAAAATGGTCAATCAACACAAGCTGATTGGATAATACTTTGGGACTGATTACCTCATATTGTTTAAAGAGCTGCACCCAGAGCATAGACAATGTATATGCACAAGAGAGGACAGCCTCTTCCGGCTCCAGCACAAAGTTACCAAGTCATCAACAAGTAAACAACACGGATGATGGACAAAAGTGTGCCCGCGGGCTAATGCCAACTTTACTAGTTAAAGCAAGGTACCTCGCTGCTGTCCGTGCCATATAATATTCAGATCAAGAGGGGCCAGGCAGTGCACCTACCGACTGTACGATGCTGACATCATTTGTCACAAATCACATGTGCGTAAGACACAGATAAACCACTGTAAACATCTTTTTTTTTCATCTTTTTTTTAAATTTTCATAAATCAAATGTAGGCACATGTTGGGGAATGATCCTAAGACTTTGCTTAAATTTAAATCCAAGAACATTTTTTTGGAAATGGGACCCCTGGGCTGCCTCGCGCTCCCTCACGCTCTTTGGGAATTCTCCTCAGAGGCAGAAGCTGCCTCAGTACGACCTGCATGCTCTTTAAAGAGGCAAATAAAGAGAATCACATTGGGTGAGAAGCACAGGGTATCAATCGTAGAGGAACTGAAAATAGATTTACAATTTGAATGCAATCAGTCTCACTCTCAAACCTAGAGATTACCATTACCAGTACCAACATGCATAAAGTTCTCTTAGTCACAGACCTAGCCTTTCTCCGCTCCGTATTATGGGCTGGATTTCGCCAGCTCTGCGTCCTGCGCCTTTTGTATTGTTTTTGCCGAGCCTGACTGTCTCCCAAAGCAAAATACTACAAGAATGCTGGACCCCATCCCAAGAGTTTTATAGCTTTCCAAATATAAATTTATGTATATTTTGTATTCTTGTTGTGCGTGCCGTGCAAGCGTGCCCATTTATAGTCTCTGTTTCATAGGAAAAACTGAGGACATCGAGCTGGGGCGAAATTAATTAGGTTCACTGGCGCACGGAAAGAGGTTTTTCAAAACAAAGCGATTTCTCGCAGCTCAAGCCTTGTCTTTTCTGCTGCTTGTGAATTCAACAGCGTAATCTTTTTAGAAAACTGTGCATTACACTTGCAAAAAATGTCTCAGAAGAGTTAGAGATATGTTTCTTCGAGCGCACATTTTATTTTATCTGTTTAACTAGGCGGGTTAACCCAAGGCCTGGGGAAGACAATCAGGCGCTCTGGACACAATAGGGATGTCCCACCATCTTACATTCAAATTCTTACGGCAAACGTAAAAGCTGCCAATTTATTGCACTTTGATGCCTATTTGTGACTCAACGAGTGTAATGAATTTTCAAGCCCAGTTAACAATAAGCAAAGAGCAATGCTGACATTTGGGGACAAGTCCAAAACATTTTTCCAGCAGATGTAGTCCTTCCTGAACTAACTACTAAAAACTAACCCGATTAACATTAGCCTCTTGAAGAGTAACTGAATTTTTTGGGGAAAAAAGTTTTAAAAAAGCTAATTTTGGACAGCTGTCTAAGCATTTCGCCTTTGCTTGTGCACACTTTCTATATTCAGTGGCACTGGCCTTAAAGCGTGTCATTGTGGTGAATATGCTATCTACGTGATTTTGAAAATGACGGATCAGTCTAGTAGTGTAGAAACAGACGTTTTGGGGCGCTCCTGCGTCAAATTTATGCCATGTTGGATAAGAATATTTCAACAATTGAAATGACATTTTTTTAAATTATTATGGCATGAATTCAATGTCAGCTACAATGCAGAAGGGGCATGAAAGTATGGGGTTAATGGATCAATGTAATGACAAAAACTATAGAAAGCAAGATCAATGTTGAAAATAACCCAAATTGTTTAAGGATAGCAACGTTAGAATAACCTTTTTTCGCTGGAAAACTTTGGTGGTAAAATAGGCCTATTATCATATTGAGATTTACAGCAAGAATATATTTACTGTAAATTTCACCCACCATCAAATTTTGAACAGAATGCTTTGCATCATCTACAGCTACATACTGTAAGCAGTTAAGCAGTTATTTTGCTGAGAAATCCACAGAAATCATTTAAAGTGGTAACAGTAATTGTCTTTATGTATCAGAGCTTGAATTAGCTAATTATGACCCACTTCCATAGGGTTCATAATTACCTAATGCATAATCATTTATACAGATTGCCATTTTCATGCAGGACACATAATGATAGTAATGGTAGTAGTACATAATGATAGTATCATTAAAAAGATGACATTGTGTTACATTTTGGAGTAAATGAACAAGTACATTTGTCTTTAGTAATAAGCCGTTCTCCTATTACCTTGACTTAACGTTCCGTGAAACGTCTCTAATCAGATTAGTCACTTTACAACACTGTAGGTGTAACAGCTATTTTTAGATTGAAACTGTCAAAATATTATATTTGCGCCCTATCTTGGCACAGGCACAATATATTCACAAATAATTATTAATTTCATTTGAGTAATGAATTTCAAAGCAGCTGGATATAAACCAAAACACATGCTCGGTTCGTAACAGTTCGGTGAAAATGTATGCAAACAGCGAAACGCACTCGTTTGATGGAAAACTGGTCTCCGTCTCTAATGGGCTTAAAGCCACGGTCCGTTTGGATCCCCGGAGCACCATGACGATCACGATAACGAGGCCATAAACTCGTGGGCGCTCGTGGCGACGGGAAGGGGGCTCGCTGATTACGCGGTTTTGGGGAAAGCGATAAACGCGAGGACTGTTTTCAGTTGCCCTGGATACCGCTCTTTTGGCCGCGCGATTCGTTATTTGGAAGGGAACCTGAACAATGTAAATAAAGCGCATGAATTTGCCACGATCCCTTCGCCCTGGAAGTTTGCCATTAGATGACATAATGCGAAAGTCTTCCGCAGGGCCTCAGCATTTTGTTTAAGGGAATCTTGTAATTTAATTGGCCCTTCTTGCTGGTGTTAGCCCCAAGTATGTGCTATTATGAAGCTGCAATGAATAATTGCTAGTGCTTTGATTAATACTGCATGTGTCTCACTGTTAATGAGCAGCCATACGAATAGAGCCCTATAATCTTGAACTCCTGTCAAGATACAGACTGACTGAATTACAGACTGGAACATGTCGATTCAGGCCAATCAGGAGCTGAAGACAAATCAAATACCGCAGCCGTGATGCAGAAATGCTCGGCAGGTCAGTTCCCTGAAGAAGCACAGTCTCCTTGGCATATTTCATGTACCGGATTCGTCGAAATACTCAGTAGTTTCTGAGAAAAAAACAATTCCATTCAAAACTTAGTCATGCCTCTACCTACAGCTCATCTGAATCAAACAAATGAGCAGTTTACCGCACGCAATTAAAAAATCTGTTTGTACAGAATAAATGTCAATTTAGCAATTGATTGAGTCGGCTGAAAAATGGCCACTACATAACATACGTACATCATGCACATTAAAGACACATCTACCATGACTAATTGACCAGCAAATATAGTGCCAAACTTATTCATAGCCTTGATAAAGATGAACAAAGACGACTATAAAATAATACCATAATGAGATACACTGCATGATTTACAGTTTGAACATTATATTCTTTTCTACTAACAGTATAATGCTGAACTTGGATTGGAACTGGGTGTTATTTTCAGATGAGACCACAATCGTAGTTTTTGGCCAGGCAAAGCAGCTGTGGTTTTGGCGTCAAAAGAAGGAAGCTTATATTGAAAAGAACACCATACCAAGAATGAACTATGGTGGTGGATTTTATGGGGTTGTTTTACATCAACTGGACCTGGGGCTCTTGCTAAGGTCAACGGATTTATGAAATTCAGCCAGCACCAAAGCCTTTCTTGCCAAAAAAACTTGGTTCTCTGCGCCAGGGAGCTCAAACTTGGCTGCAAATCGATCTTTCCGCAAGACAAGAATCCCAAGCATACTTCAAAATCAACCAGGAAATTGTTAACTGACCACAAAAGTACTGTTTTGCAATGGCCATCTCAGTCTGCATATTCAAATCCAATTCAGGATTTGTGGTATGAATTGAAGAGGACAGTCCAGAAGTGCAAACCAAAGGATCTGAAGCATCTTTAAAGATTCCGCATGTCCGATTGGTTAATCCCCCCCACCCCCCAATATATTCACCAGACTCATAAACCGTAAAACATGACAGAAGACAATGTGACAAGTTGTGTCATCCTTGCGAAGGGAAACTTTACAAAACAAGGTTGTGACTAAATGTGAAATAAATAAAAAAACTTATCGTTTTTTTGTTGCATGGAATATAACTCATTACCCGTATTGTTTATTTTATACAGCCCTCTATGCTTACCTTTATAGGATGTGAATAATTTTGGAGGACACTGAAGTTTTGCTGCCTATAATAATGATGATAATAATAATAATAATAATAATAATAATAATTCCAAAAAAAGGTACAACACAAAGAGAATCAAGCAGAAAAACAGGGGAACTGAAAGACAAAGAGCAATAAAAACAAGACGTTAGACATAAAAACCAGACATTAAAAGGAGCAGGTGTGGACCTGGACCTCTGACATGTTTGGGGAAGAGCGCTCCAGAGGAAGGGGGGCAGTGATGGAGAAGCCCCCCGTCACCCCGAAGGCCTCGTCGCCCCAGGTACGATGCTCGGGCCGTGCGCGGGGGGGGGGGGGGGGCGAGGCCGTTGGCGTCTGATCTGAGGGGCTTGCAGGAGGGCGCGTATGGACGAAGGGGGGATGTGCGATGTCGGAGGGGGCCAGGATGTGGGGGGCTTTGTAGGTGATGAGCAACAGTGTGGTAACAGTAACAGTAACAGTAATGGCATTCTTCGGCGGTCTGGGTGCCAGGGCGGGTTTTGAAGGACCTGCCCTGAAGGATGCAGGCTCTGGTGGGCGGCAGTGTAGTATAATGGGTAAGGAGTTCGTCTTGTAACCTAAAGGTCGCAGGTTCGATTCCCCGGTAGGACACTGCCGTTGCACCCTTGAGCAAGGTACTTAACCTGCATTGCTCCAGTATATATCCAGCTGTATAACTGGATACAATGTAAGTCACTCTGGTTAAGAGCGCCTGCTAAATGCCTGTAAACTAAGCTGTAAACTGGTGTGGGTGTGGGGTGAGCATACGGGCAGCTGCGTTCGGGATGTATCGCCGTTCGCTAGGGGTTTGGTGGATGTGCCAAAGAGAATACAGCAACAGTAATCGAGTCTGTAAGGCCTAAATGAGTGCTTCAACAGCAGAGCAGCAGAGCAGAAGAAGGAAGGCCAGAAGCAGGCAATACTATTGAGATGGAAAAAACCTGATGTGCCACTCAAAGAAGAGAGATCGGTTAAAAGAATAAAAAGTCAAAGTTGTGGATGTGCGGCAGTTCAGGAAAAGCTGAGCCCTCAAAGCTGAGAGAGAAGTCAATTTGGGTACAAAATTAGGGTAGATTATTTATCGCAGTTCAGTTTGAGAAGGTTTGTTTGCCTCCAGGATCTGAATTCTATGAGATAGGGCAGAATGGCAGCAGTGATGGCGGACCTGGTGTCATTGGCAGTACACTGGAAATGATGTGACTAAACGGAAGCATGTAGAGGATGAAAAGGAGGGGGCCAAGCACTGAACCTTGGGGGACACCTTGGGGAATTGGAGGAGAAACAGATCTGCTGTAATTGATGCTAATGCACTGGCGTCAGTTTGAGAGACATAATTTGAACCAGGAGAGGGTAGAGCCAGTGATTCGAGGTGGGTGAAAGAGAATAGAGCGGTTGATGGTGTCAAAGACAGCATTGACAGCCAGTGGAGGGAAAGCAGGACGGGAGCGATGCGCTGAAAACCAGGCAGGTCATTGCATTCTGGGTAAGCTGAAGGGGCCAGAGAGTTCATAAAGGCATTTGTCAATATTGCAATGATTGGTTTCCCGTCCGGTTGCCATGGCAGTTATCAAATTATTGAAACACCTTGTTAGTTAGAAAACATAAATCCTAGATTTTTTTCGCTGGCTGCCTGTCCATTATCTCTTATACCCTTCAGTTCCAGGGCCAGGACGGTTGGGAGGGCTGCCCAAGGTCCCCTTAATGGGCGCTGGGAACGAGGTGAAGGAGTGGGGAGAGATAGCACCCGAAGACAAGCAATCAAATGAGGAAAATAAGACGAGGTGTTTTTAGGGTATCGGTTAAGTGAATGATCAAAGTTTATAAGTGAATGTTGATGTGTGTGTGTGTGTGTGTGTGTGTGCATGAGGTAGAGGAATGTGATGTGATGTGTGTGTGTATGTGTGTATGAGATAGATGAATGCGATGTGCATGTATGTGTGTATGAGGTAGATGAATGTGATGTGTGTGTGTGTGTGTGTGTGTGTGTGTGTGTATGTGTGTATGAGCTAGATGAATGAGATGTGTGTGTGTGTGTGTGTGTATGAGGTAGAGCAATGTGATGTGTGTGTGTGTATGAGGTAGAGGAATGTGATGTGTGTGTATGTCTGTATGGGGAACACGAACACACTACGGCTGTGTGTGTGGAATAACTTCTCTGACACCCTCTCCCACCAGTGGGGAGTTAGTTATCATGGGTTGTGTATAGTTCAGGTGCACAACATTGCAAGCACCTCTCCCAGTTAACTGTGTGAGCAATAGTGAAGGTTAATGTGTGCTACGCACGCAACGCGCACACCGCAGGACCCTTAGTACAGACACCTGTGAGTGCTGGTTAGATGTGAGAGAGGGCGGTGATTACTCAGAATGAGTGTATGGGGGGGGGGGGGGGGGGGGGGGGGGGGGGTGGCGGGGAGATGCGAGTTGGCATTCAAGTCAAATGGAAAACCACTTCCCTGCGTAACATTCCATTTTGATTACCCTTATTTACGACTGAGTAAACAAAATTTAAAAAACCGCTTTCTTAGAAGCTTGCTGCTCTCATTATCATTCAAGGTTCCTTGGCTGCTGGTTTCAGGCCTTTCAAGATGAAGGAGAGCTGAGAGGGCTGGTATTTAGAAGCTTTTTTAAATTTTTTTTGCAGTGTCAGCTAGAGATCGGCCTTCAGGTGGTCCCCACCCCCACATCCGGTTGCACCCGAAAGACGGTTCGGCGCCCCAGAGGCGTCCCCCGTCGCCCTGTCCCGGACGTGGCGCGACCTCCCGTCTCTCTGGCTCCTGCAGGTCCCAGACTCTCGCCCGGTTTGTCCGCTCCCACCCAGGTGCTAAGAGGACACCCCCGGCCTGGCGTCTCCGTGGGAACCGGTCGCTTGCTTTCCCTGTCTGCAGGTCTGCTGTCGCCACGCCACGCCCGTCTGCGAGGTCACGTTGACGCTCACCCCTGTCCTCATCGGACGCACAAAACTGCTGGTCCTGCAGACCCTAACATGGCTGGAATCCCAGTTTTTAGAAGGCATTTTAATTCCAGGGCATCTCAGGATTGTAATCTGGGTTCACGTTCATTCGTTAGCAAAGCGCTATTATTTTGACATCACTCGACATATACCGTGCCATGAACCACTGAAAATATTTAAACTACAGGACAAACACCGCTGTAACACTATAACGTCCAATTAAGGTTAATTGGCGGCAAACACTAATTTGATCAACCAAGTCGACAGCTGTGTGAATTTGTGAGTGTGTGTGTGGTAATTCAATGCATGTGTGTGTATGTGTGTGTGTGTGCTTATGTGTGTGCATGTCTGTGTGCATACATGTGCGTGTGCTTGTGTGTGCGTACATGTATGTGTGCTTGTGCGTGTGCATACATGTGTGTTTGTGTGTGTGTGCGTGTGCGTACGTGTGTGTGTGTGTGCATACATGTGAGTGCGTGTGTGTGTATGTGGGCTTGTGTGTGTATGTGTGTCTACAGGTACATGTCTGTCAGATATTCAGATGAACACAGCGAAGTGAGGGCTGTGTGTGTGTGTGTGTGTGTGTGCATGTACATGTCTGTTAGATATACAGATGAACACAGCGAAGTGAGGTCTGTGTGTATGTGTGTGTGTGTGTGTGTGCATGTGCATGTCTGTTAGATATACAGATGAACACTGTGTGTGAGTGGAAGGGTTGGGGAAGCTGACCTGTCACCAGTGCGCCGCGATGAAAGCGTGCCTTCGGAGGCTGCCATGGCAACGCTGAAGATTGACACGGCCGCGTACAATGGGCGGGGCCTGCCCCTTGTCCCTGAGAGTCTCCAGTGAGAACCCCTTAAATCCAGCACCATCTCAACCCTGCTCTGAGCGTCAGCGTCCCCTTAACCTGACCAATCATTATTCAGCCATCAACCGCCATCTTGTTCACAACGATACACGATTCTACAGCGTCCGCGCATGGGTTCGGTAATGAAAAAAACAACCACGGTATTATGGACGTTAGAACAAAAACACCTTTTCTAAAGAAATGAGTAAATGAGTGAATTTTTATAGCGCAGTATGTCCAGATTCTAAGAGCTAATTCATGCAATGTAATCTCATACGTAACCGGAAAATTATTTGTTTTGGTAATGTAGACTTGCGAGTGAGTCCGGGATCCGGATCGTGTCGGTGCCGCTGACACAGCGGACTGAGTCCAGGCCAGGGCCGAGCAGTGATTTACCCAAACGTGTGGGCGAACACAGATACTTTTACAGGGAGCTGTGATTCACACCGATCTGGAGTTTCAATCAAGCGATCGAAAACCGAGCAGAATTTTTTTGATTCGTATCGGACGAATCAGTACAGTCGCTCCCCGGAAAAAAAAAAGAAATCAAGAACCAGTTTACTTGTAATTAATTTAGGGAGTTATGCTCGTTGGCTGGGTCAGAATGTTCTAATAGAGTTAGCATATGGCTCCTCCGTGGCTCCTGGTTTCAGGTTTTGCTTAGGTGCGCAACACTTCTGGAAAGTTCTTTCCCTTCTCATCTTTTTTTCCGCCGGTAGGTAGAGTATTGCACGCTTGATAATGCCTCCTTTGAAAGCCTGCCAGCACTAGCAGAAATATCAGGGGGGGTCTAGTTCTCATATTTTTCCCTCATGAAAGCACCTTAAAATAACCGCGAGAAACTTCAAAGACGAGTCCTTTCATAAATCTCATGTAATCACACATTTGTGTTTTATTCTTAAAATGTGGAGCATAACTGATCATATATGAATTTCTTTATGTTAATATTGTCCGGCATTAACGATGCACATCATTTAGCAGTGCAGTCCTTGACTCGTGCTTGTTATAATAATTGTGCAGCGATAATAATTGAAGTTGTGGGAAAATGTGTTCAAATCATCACATGACCCCAGTCCTCCCATTCCCCTCTGCTCAGAGGCCTGGCTGGGGAGGTCATGTGACCAGCTGCCTGGGATGACTCTCTGAATACCGAGCGTGCTCAGTGACAGGGAGAAGAGGTGGCGTGTTTACCTTTCGCAGGCTCCAAATAGTGCGGGGGTGGTGGGGTGTATAAGGGGGGGGGGAGGATGAGGGGGGGGGGTGTGGGATGAGGGTTCTGCACTGTGTCTTTTAGGAGTGCGGTAGGGCTTCCCCGTCCCGCGGGCGCACACAAAAGATGCCGGCTCACACAGAGTCCCCGCTCCCAGCTCCTTTCTGGGACCTCTACCGCGCCCCCCCCCCCCCCCCCCCCCCCCCCCATGAATTCACTGGCACTCACAGAAAGCTCAGAGGCGCCAGTGGAGCTGGTCCCTCCTCAGGGGAACAATGAAAGGAGAGCTTCATAAGAGCTGCAGAAAGCCCTTGCTGAGAGCTTTATGGGTGCTTTAAAGGTTCGCAGGCCACAGGGGGGGAAGGCCGGGTGATGCAGAATCGGCAGAAACAGGTGATCACCTCCACAGCAGAGTCCCGGGTTCTCCTGTCCCGCAGAGCGAGCGGCTTCTTAATGAACTGGCGTTCCTTTGCGTTTGTTTTCCTTGCCGTAAATCAATATGTAGTCTTGTGTATGATATTTTTGGTATTGAGTACGAGCAATTAAAATGGTATGCGGTGGAAGTGCAGCACATTTTTCTGGCAAGATACCCCCGCCCACACACACACACACTCACACACACGCACACACACACACACGCACACTCACACACACACACACACACACACACACACACACACACACACACTCACGCACACACACACTCACACTCACACACACGCACACACACACACACACGCACACTCACACACACACACACACACACACACACACACTCACACTCACGCACACACACACTCACACTCACACAGGAAAGAATTACGTGACCACTGACCCCAGATTGTTACCTGATGAACCCCAGCTTTGGTCTTGGGCCACACGGGCAGCATCTGCAGGTTGACTTCCCTCTTCCACCTCAGCGCTGCATCCAAACGGGGATTATCACGGGGAACCCGGGGCTTCTGGGAAACGCTCATTGGCCCAGCACGACCTCGCCTCTTCACTGGCGTCTGCTGGGAGCGTGAAACGGGCTCCAGCGTCTCAGGGCAAATACACCAAGTGTTTGGATATAACCCCGGGGAAATAACCCCAGAGAAATAACCCCAGAGAAATAACCTCAGTGAAATAACCCGAGAAATAACACCAGGGAAATAGCCCCAGAGAAATAACCCCAGGAAAATAACCCCTGAGAAATAACCCCAGGGAAATAACCCCAGGGGAATAACCCCAGGGAAATAACCCCAGGGAAATGTGTTAAGCTAATGTGTTAATGTGTTATCTTGTGTAAATACTTGATTTATGGTCATAACTCAGGATTGCATTTGATTACTTATAATAAAATGACTTACAGTAAATGTTACCTGTGGTACCTTTTTTCCAATGAATTTCAAATGGAGGTGTAACCATGAACTGTATATCAATATTGTATTACTTACCTGTATGATAATACAAAAATAAATTCATTTTTGAATTAATTACACCATATATCGTGAAATGCATTTCAGATACTTGCAGGCAGGTTGAGTTAGTGCAAACCGAGATTCTGCTGCCTGTTTGGATATCTGCACATCCAGTGTTTATATGTGCTTATGCATGGGTTTATATCCACTGATGCCAAAATAATCTTTTAACAGCAAGGGCAGAGGGACCCAGCACTGTCTGTGCAGAGGGGACCCTGTGCAGAAGGACCCAGCGCTGCCTATGCAGAGGGGACCCTGTGCTGTCTGTGCAGAGGGACCCAGCACAGCCTGTGCAGAGGGGACCCAGCACTGCCTGTACAGAGGGACCCAGCACTGCCTGTGCAGTGGGACACTGGGTCCTGCTCTTTGATGGCACCCAGAGGGGGATTCTGCAGGGATCAGGTCTCAGGCTTAGAATGCAAACCCCAGCGGGATCATATCTCTTATCAGGAGTTTACAAAAAGCCACCATAACAGGAACGTGTGGATCGGAGGGCTTGGCTAAGGGCCACTTCCTGGAAAGAGGTGGATCAGGTGATGGGATCACAGTTCCTGTGCTCAAGTAATATATCTGTATTTTAATCAGAACTCTTGCCTTCGTGCAGGGGTGCCCCCTCTCTGGAGAAATAAATATCTCTTTCTCTTTTTTAAATAAATAAAAAAAGCAACCAGCTTTCTGACCCTGCAGCTGGCCGCTGACATGTGCGATGACTCGAGGTGCGGAAGAGAATTATCTCCTTCAGATTTCTTTAACGAGCGTGAATCACCGCTTTCCGGAACGTTTTCTTTAAAAATATCTGGAGACGCGCCGGGGCCTAAAATTAGCACGGAGTCTTCCCGGAGTCTTCGGTTTAAAATTAGGCCATGTCACAATTCCAGGGCGATTCTTAAATTACTGTCACAAAGCGGTTAGGGGGGGGATTCTCTTAAAGCGGCCCGTGCGTTTTATCGGATCCCCGCTGAAAAACAGACGCCGCCCCTTTAAGAGCTCGGCTCGCCGTCCGCGGCGGTATGTACCCCGAGCAGCCCGCTCACCCGTAAAGAAAACAGACGGAAATATCACAACAAAAGATCATATGGAGAGACGTACCGCGAGATGAGATGGGGGGGGGGGGAGAGGGGGAATGTCAGGGGGGAGGGGGTGGTGGGGGGAGGGGTAAATGATGAATCAGCAAGTAACTTAATAGCTGCAAACACTGAACCTTGAGTTTCACCGACAAAGGAATTCAATTATTCTATCAGAGTTTAGGGGGGAAAACAGTGTGTTTGATTTGTTTATGAATATGATTGACAGCTCTGCTGCGTTTTCCCGAAGCAAACTGAGTGGAGGTCGTGCGCCCTGCTGGCCACCAGGGGGCAGGCTGTGAACTCAGGTGTGCCGTCTCTGCGGTCCGCTTCACCAGAGCGACTTTGGTCGCTCGCGACTTCGGCTTACGGAAAACACAGTGATTAAAACTGACTTTCGGATAAGCGGAGATTCTCATTGAGGTCGGTTGTAAAAACTGTACAGCTTGCACAACTGAGTGACAGTTTTTTCCGACATGTACAATTCATGCCATACCAAAGGGCAGGTTCTAAGAATGCAGATATTAAATCTTGGCTCCTCGTGCATCTGTTCTGTTTACTTCGCTAAGATTACACTTTGCTTTCCCTCATCACTCACCCTTACGCTGACTAATTTGTGCAAACAGCTTGCTTTCTCCACGCTGTTTACACATTTGGGCATGTTTAACCGCTTCACTCTCGTTAAGTGCTGCTCTTAAAGGTAGAACGGCCATGCCCCTGTCTTAGGGGTTCAAACCCGCAAACCTTACGGCTTAATCAGGTTCAGTTCTGCTTAACTCGGGCAACTAATCCCTCTTTGGCTTTATTTTATTAAACGCGCAGGGGAGGGAGCCCGCACAAGCTCAGGATACGCAAAGACAAGTCCGGAAAACTGCAATAGGGCCACCTTTCCGACGCATCCGATAGTCATCCTCCAAGCACAGCACGTTCCCAAAGGAAAGAGAGGGGAGAAAAACAAGCCTTTCGAGTTCAGTGCGAACGAGTAACCGTAACCCCCTCCTCCGTGTGAAGTCACCCGCGAAAGAAATCACAGAAAACGACTGTATCCCTTTAGAATGGCCATTTATTGTCCAATAAAAAAAAAAAAAAGAATAATGAAATAAAATGACGTGACGTCTCCTCCAAGTGTGAGTTCCTTCGTTCAGCTTCATGGAGTTTCATTTCCCATGGCAACGCGGTCTGAGGGTGACACAAAAACCCGTCACACAGAACCAAGCTTAAGCGTACCTGCGGACATCTTATTCACCTGTCCTCCCAGGTGTGCGTTCTCGTGTCAGCCAATGGAGACAGCTGTGTAAAAAAAACCGCTCGGTTATGAGTTATGACCGATGATGTCACACCCCCCACCCCCGCCCCAGTCCCTTTGTTTTCCACCACTTTTTTGGTGTGCGTGGTTCTTTTTTTAGGTTGAAAAAAATAAAAATAAAACAATAAAAACTGTTTCACATGGCGGGAATAAAAGAACACTTATAAGCTCTAGCACGACAGTAAAACTAAAAAGACTTCTATTACAAAGACACGCTACAGTTCCTAAGACTTCGTCATGATATCGTATCTGTACAAGTAAACTCAAAAACATGGCACTGCGATCTGTTCACATCTGTCCCCTGGGTTGAGAGGGGCCCTGGGTAGAGAGGAGCCCTGGGCACAGAGGGGCCCTGGGCACAGAGGGGCCCCTGGGTAGAGAGGGGCCTGGGTTGAGAGGGGCCCTGGGTAGAGAGGGGCCCTGGGTAGAGAGGCCCTGGGTAGAGAGGCTGTGGGTAGAGAGGGGCCCTGGGTAGAGAGGCTCTGGGTAGAGAGGGGCCCTGGGCACAGAGGGGCCCCTGGGTAGAGAGGGGCCCTGGCTAGAGAGGAGCCCTGGGTAGAGAGGGGCCCTGGGTAGAGAGGGGCCCTGGGTAGAGAGGCTCTGGGTAGAGAGAGGCTCTGGGTAGAGAGAGGCTCTGGGTAGAGAGGGGCCCTGGGTAGAGAGGAGCCCTGGGTAGAGAGGGGCCCTGGGTAGAGAGGGGCCCTGGGTAGAGATGGGCCCTGGGTAGAGAGGCTCTGGGTAGAGAGGGGCCCTGGGTGGAGAGGCTCTGGGTAGAGAGGGGGCCCTGGGTAGAGAGGGGCCCCTGGGTAGAGAGGCTCTGGGTAGAGAGGGGCCCTGGGTAGAGAGGGGGCCTGGGTAGAGATGGGCCCTGGGTGGAGAGGCTCTGGGTAGAGAGGCTCTGGGTAGAGAGGGGCCCTGGGTAGAGAGGGGGCCTGGGTAGAGATGGGCCCTGGGTGGAGAGGCTCTGGGTAGAGAGCGGCCCTTGGGTAGAGAGGGGCCCCTGGGTTGAGAGAGGCCCTGGGTAGGGAGAGGCTCTGGGTAGAGAGAGGCTCTGGGTAGAGGGGGCCCTGGGTAGAGAGGCTCTGGGTGGAGAGGGGCCCTGGGTAGAGAGGGGCCCCTGGGTAGAGATGGGCCCTGGGTAGAGATGGGCCCTGGGTAGAGATGGGCCCTGGGTAGAGAGGGGCCCTGGGTAGAGAGGCCCTGGGTAGAGATGGGCCCTGGGTAGAGATGGGCCCTGGGTAGAGAGGGGCCCTGGGTAGAGGGGCCCTGGGTAGAGAGGCTATGGGTAGAGAGGGGCCCTGGGTGGAGAGGCTCTGGGTAGAGAGGGGCCCTGGGTAGAGAGGGGCCCCTGGGTAGAGAGGCTCTGGGTAGAGATGAGCCACTGGGTAGAGAGGGGCCCCTGGGTAGAGAGGCTGTGGGTAGAGAGGGGGCCCTGGGTGGAGAGGGGCCCCTGGGTGGAAAGGGGGCCCTGGATAGAGAGGGGCCCCTGGGTAGAGAGGCTCTGGATAGAGAGGGGCCCCTGGGTAGAGAGGCTCTGGATAGAGAGGGGCCCCTGGGTAGAGAGGCTCTGGGTAGAGAGGGGCCCTGGGTAGAGAGGCTCTGGGTAGAGGGGTGGCCCTGGATTAGCTCATCACCATCACCACAAAAGCCGTGTGAATCGTCACCTCATGCAGCCTCTTTCACTGACTCACCAGTGAGAACACACTGAAAACGGAAAGAAACTCAGAGAATCGTTTGCTTTGGCCACAGCGTGGGACACTGCTGATCAGCCCGGCAGGCTGCAATGTGCTTGGAGCAGACTCATAAAGCAGTGAAATGTCACTCAGCTGGGGTTACCCTTCGCCCCCGCAGTCTCTTAAATATCACTCCTCACCCTGCCAACTCTTCTGAAGACAGGCCTGAGGACTTCAAGTCATTACAGTACAACCTTCACAACCGTTCTCTGAGGATATACTGAGTAAAGAGTCGGTGGATTCTCAAAAACAAGCCCTCTTTTGACTTCGGTTTTTTTACGGTTTCAAAGCGGTTGTCCCCTCTGCTGACTCAGCCTGACGGCCCCGACGCTCTGCTACGCCTGGGTTGAACTGGGTAGCTGTTTTTTTTTGGAGGATCTGGCAGGAGGCAGCCCGACGCGGCATGCCGCAGTCTTCGCACACACTTCGACGAACACGAGCTGCCCGTAAATCTGAACACCGAGACACGCGGTCCAGAGGAGCCGCGCGGCATCTGTTCCGCTTGCTCTCCGACTGTGTCGCCGTCTGTTTTACGACTCGACGGCGTCCCGGCGAAATTCGCACAGTCGTCCCTGGGTCCCGCTCCGCGTAATCTGGAGGCGGTGCGACAGCAAAACCCTTCCCCCGTCACTGAGGGGAAAGTCACAAAGGTTCCGCTACCGCCAACGTCGGTGCGCTGCCCCCGGAGGAGGAGGACCTAAGGACCTAAGGGTCGAGTGGGGGTGGGGGGGTGCGTTATATACAAATCCTTTATACAGACTGCTTTTTGTTTGCTTCTGTGATTCTGTATTGCTCTGAAATGGCACCTGTCCTTCTTGCAGTCACTCTTAACCGAAATACACCAGAATGCGTCAAGAAGGCAACGGCACGGACCTCCTGACAAACAAGCGAACGTCTCCGGCGACGCGGAGCGATCCGGAGGAGCGGAGAGCAAGAGCCTGCGGGCGGGCGGGCGGGCCCAGGGGGGGCCCTGGGGGACGCTCAGACGGTGGTGGCGAGCCCGAAGCGCGGGCCCAGCGGGGGGCGCTCCCGGACGCACAGCCGGCCCCGCGCCCCGGGGCTCTGCAGGTCCAGGGGCCGGGCGTCGTCCCGGAGCCACTCCTCGCTGTCGTCCCGCACCAGCACCAGGCCGAAGGCCTCCAGCTGCTCCTTCCCGTACACGAAGCACTCAGGGTTTCCCAGCAGCCTCTGGGACACCTCGTTCATCTCCTGAACCACCAGGCGCACCATCTCCCGGGCAGAGGTCTGGTGGGTCACCCGCAACTGGGGGGGGGGGGGGGGGGTGGAGAGAGAGAGAGAGAGGGTAAGAGAGGGTGAAGGAGTGAGAGGGGGAAGAGAGAGAGAAGGTGAGGGAGAGAGAGGGTGAAAGAGTGTGAGGGAGTGAGAGGGGGGAGAGAGAGAAAGAGACAGAGAGAGCGAAAGAGAGAGAGGGTGAGAGAGAAAAAGAGAAAGGAAGGGTGAGGGAGTGAGAGAGAGGGGGGAAGAGAGAGAGAAAGAGAGAGTGAGAGGGAGAGAAAGAGTGGTACAAATGGACCGTTAATGTGTTACTACACTCCTCTTAAAGTTGCCACTTTGCCAGGTTGTCAATCTTGATTAAAGTGTAACATCTAAATAAGGGCGTTGGATAACCCGACAGGTTGCTCATGAGGAGAGCGGTTACGTGAGAGTCAGCCATAACTCATTAAGCTGAAGCAGGAAAGCGCATGCACGTGAGCGGGTTCGAGGGTGCGAGACGGACGGAAGGTTCCGGGTGCGCGGGGCGCTGACCTTGACGCTGGTTTCGGTGGGCAGGCCCGTGCGGTACTGCGGGTAGACCTTGAGCGTGGCGTAGCAGGCCCCCCGGGCGGCGGCGGCGGAGACCAGGCGCGAGCCGCTGTCCTCGGAGAGCGAGCGGGCGGGGGGCGGGTGGTGGGGGGGCAGGAGGCGCGGGCCGGACCGGCGGGGGGACGGGGGGAGGTCCAGGCTGCCCGTGCGCACGCACCGGGCCTGCCGCCGCTCGGCGATGCGCAGGAGCTCGATCTGGCGGCTCGGCAGGACGAAGTCGCCGTCGGCCCGCTGCCGCTGCCGCTGGCCCGGCGGCTCGGCCGGCGGGGGGAGAGGGGGCGGCTCCGAGGTGCGCAGCACGTCCGGGGCGGGGCTCCTCAGGCACCGCACGCCCCGCCCCCCCGCCCCGGCCCCCGCGCGGAGGTAGCCGCCAGGCTCCGCCCCCGGGGAGCAGGGCGAGGCGGGGAGCAGGTCCAGCTCGCGGGGGCTCTGCGTGCGGCTGGAGTCGTAGTCGCTGTCGGTGGGGAGGAAGACGTCTTCGTCGGCCGAATCTGCGGAACACAACGGCGGTCGGGACTCAGCCAGGAGAGCTAGGGTTGGGTTTCTTAACGGATTCGATAACAGATTCAAAACAAACATTTCTTGACGAATTCCCGGTTCATGGAAATTTGGAACCGGCCCCAAATTGCCATGAACCAGGAATCCGTTAACAAATGTTTGTTTCGAATCCGCTTATCGAATCTTAAAAATCTCAGTGGCTTTCATGATGAGTGACATGCAAATAATTTTAATCAGCTGCCAGGACCTGCTGCGCCTACATCTATGTTACGTAATGCGTATCCATCATCGCTCCTGTGATAGGCCACGCCCCTACGATGAGGGAAAACAATCCGTTGTGCTCCGTATAGTTAGTGTTAGCAGTCAGGGGATTATTGAGATTTAAAAAATGTCGAAATGCTGTTGCATGGTGGGCTGTACAAATAACCAGAGCCAGGAACCCCAAATTTTATTTTTTTGATCTTCCCATGCAAGAAGACTGAGCCAACCAGGAGAAACAACTGGATTCAGGCCATTAGACGTGAGGGGAAAGCTCGGACCAGTGTGCTGGTCCCTCAGGCGAAAGCCAGACAACTCTGGAATCCTGAATCCAGCCGCAATTATATTTGTTGTGAATTAGCCATTTTGTTCCGGTAAGTACTCTGTAACTAGCTGTGGATAAGAGGCTGTTTTTTAGGATGTGATGTGACACGTAACTGCATAGCTAGCTAGCAACGCTACATATCACATAATATCCTAAAGAGACCGCTACGTTAGCTAACGCTATTGTGATAACTTACCTGCTTTTAACTACGATGCTTTTAACTAACATCATTAGCTATGCTAACAATATCTGCTTTTAACTAAGGTTAACATTAGCGCTTTACAATTGATGCCTCTCATTCGCCAGAGCAGTTAGGGATTAGGGGTTAGGTGTCTTGCTCAAGGACACTTCGACACGCCCAGAGCGGGGTTTGAACCGGCAACCCTCCGACTGCCAGACAATCGGTCTTACCTCCTGAGCTATGTCGCCCATCGCCCATCGCTATGTCGCTATGTTGTTTTCCCCCATCGCGAGCAAGGCCTTCATCGTGTAATGCGTTATGGACTTTCTCCGTTTTACTTTTTTTTTAACCAAAATGACTATTTACTTTTTATGCCAGCCTAAATCTGCTGACAATAAAAGTGGTTTTTCATACAACACATGATGGTTTCTTTTCATACTAAGAAATATGACAAGAATTGATAAGAACGGATTCAATCTGAATTTGATAAGCAGAATAGGAACGTTGCGCGGAATCAATAAAATCTAACCGATACACAACCCTAAACAAAGCCCAGCCACATACTGGCAGAGTGATGGACTTTCACTTACAAACGATTCCATATACCTCCCACATTCCTGGAGGATACACGGAAGTGAAGTCAAATGCTGATCTGCTGCTGTGCATTATGGGATGATTCCACATTACAGCTCACACAAACCCCCAAACCACAACCTTCCAGCTACACTGCAAATAGTTCCAGGCCAATATTAAACTTCTTAAACGAGAAAATATTTTAGGGACATACTCGCAACTTGATAAAATCATGAGAAAACAATGTTTTCAGGATTTTGTGTAAGCTAATATACATTTATGCTCTTTGGTCTGCGGGGGGAGTGGGGCGGGGGAGGGGTCGGGGGAATCTGCTCACCGTAGTTTTGTTTGCGGCTGGCCTCGGGGGAGGGGAGGGGCGAGGGGAGGGGGGAGGGGAGGAAGTCCATCAGCGAGGAGAGGGAGGGGCGCGGGAGAGGAGCCACATCATGGGAGAAGTCTATGATCCAGCTGAGCGAGGCGCCCCCTGCAGGCTGTTTGTAGCGAGCGTGCTGCAGAGCGTCCATGATCCAGCGGACCTCCCGCCACGCTTCCTCCATTTGCTGAGGACACAGTGGTCACCAAGGAAACCAGAGCATCCATCACCAAATATTTCAGTTTCCATTGGGTGTTGACGGTGTCAATAATCACATTCATTTTATCATTCATTTTCTTCCATGTCCAGCAAAAACATCACACATTTTAATCATATTTAACCACCAAAATGTCACATTTTCCAACAGTTTTAATTATTAAATATACTCATATATTTCAGTCAACAATAGACGTTTAAGCCAAGCGGCTTTTGACATTCAAATATTTATATCTTTCTAACATTTAACAAATATTTAAGATAATAACGTACGGTAAATGTTTGAAAGATTTAAGCAAATATTTCATAAATTTCTATTTGTGTTTTTGCATACCTTACAGAGTGTGCATGAATAAGTTCTTAAATATTTCAGAAATTTAGCAAATATTTTAGGAATTTAATAAATATTTCATGCAATTAGTAACTGTTAAGTTTTTTCAAAGTTTCCTTAATTTACTGCAGACTGAAGTAAGGGCAGGGGGGTGGAGTTTCTATGGGTGACTGACAGGCCTCACCTGCATGTGCTGCTGGACCTGCTGGTGTTTCTGTTTGGCCGTCGCCACCTCGGATTCGGAGAAGGCCTCTCGCAAGGTCTGCTGGGATAGCAGCGACTCGAGCTCCAGCAGGGCGGACACGCGGCAGTACTGCGCCATGAAGCTCTGGTGGTAGGCCTGGAAATGAACTGGCAGAGAGAGAGAAAGCCCCTGTCAGCCAATCACAGAGCAGGAGTGGGAGTGGCTCTATGGAGAAAGTCCCACCCTGTCAGCCAATCACAGAGCAGGAGTGGGAGTGGCTCTATGGAGAAAGCCCCGCCCTAACATTTATCCTTGATTTAGACTACAAATTAACATTTATCCTTGATTTAGACTACAAATGAACATTTATCCTTGATTTAGACTACAAATGAACATTTATCCTTGATTTAGACTACAAATGAACATTTATCCTTGATTTAGACTACAAATTTACATTTATCCTTGATTTACACTACAAATGAACATTTATCCTTGATTTAGACTACAAATGAACATTTATCCTTGATTTAGACTACAAATGAACATTTATCCTTGATTTAGACTACACATTAACATTTATCCTTGATTTAGACTACAAATGAACATTTATCCTTGATTTAGACTACAAATGAACATTTATCCTTGATTTAGACTACAAATGAACATTTATCCTTGATTTAGACTAACAATTACAAGCAAGGATTCCTGTAACTCAGCAATTGCCCTGTGTTTCACAAGTGTTACACTTTTCCTTCAAAACACTTGTGAAGTTTGTGAAGTTCATTTCAGATCATCAAGACTAACCCGCCAAACGGAGCTTGTGAAGAAAAAAAGTGCTACGTTTGCATTTAATTCAAAGTCAAAATTAAGGGCAAATGTTGATTGAATACAGGCCAAATGTGTTGATGTTTTAATCTCCAAAACACTTCAGTATTTTCCACCAGCGTGACAAAAGCATGAAAAAGCATCCCCGGCGTGCAGAGGAGAGAATTTCACAGCGGGTTCGAGGAGGAGGAGAGAAGCAGGTCTATAAAAAAAAAACGGTAAACACGCTCTCTCGGGCTTGTGAAAACAGCGCAGGGATAAAAACGAACGTCGGACGCCTGAACGCGGTAATTACCGAGCGGTTTGGCGGAAAATAAAACGCATAGCGGCAGTCAACCTACAGCGAGATCAGAGGCAGCTACTGACAGCTCACTGCCCACTCAGCTAATGGGTTCTACATGGCTCTCCGAGAAGCAAGATTTCTGCTTTCAAAAACGCTGAGATCAAACAGAGTCTTAAACCTACCGCCGCGCTCACCCGACAAGCACAGGGTGTGACTGGCTGCCTCAAATCCACCCCCGTCAACCAAGCTCCGACACCAGATGCTCTCTGTCGGAGCTCCAGCTCAGAGTGGAAATGCACTAGCGGTTTTGTTCCTCTTTAGGTTCTGTCCCCCTTGTCTTAGAAGACCTCAAAATCCACCCCTGTCCCAAAGAAGATCTTCTTCGCACCCTTCAATGCCTTCGTTCTCGAGAAGGTCTTTGATAAGATCGTAAATCCGCACGTACATCAGGACTGCGACAGGTGTCATACTGGACAAATGTTGTTTCGTTCCTGTTTACAGCTCCAGCGGATTATGTAAATACAGCCATATCTGGTGTGTCACGAGTGTCTTTGTGCTTGTTTGACGGTTTGTGTGTGATGCACTGTATCCCTAAAGGCCAGTACAGATCAATGATTCGCAACGAGACGAAACAGTTTTAGAATGTTGCAGAGAAAACTGCAGCGGTGTGAACTGGTTAGTTGCAGGGCGTCTGAAGCCGTTGCCTGGGGGTCTCAAAAGACCCACCTTGTCAAATCGCCAAGTGCAGTTTTAGAACGTTTACAATCAGACGTCTTGGAATTTTGCAAGTTGCATCCAGTCTCGTTGCGAAGCGAATCATTGATCGGAACTGGCCTTAAGAGGACAGATACTGAAGTAGTACAGACGTGCTGATTGGCGGGTCTTACCCAGCTCGAAGATCTGCAGAGGGAGGGTGAGGAAGCCAGGGCGGGGGGAGAAGGGGCTATTCTGTCCCGGGGCAGTGCACACATCTTCCGAAGGGGGCAGCAGGAGCAGGAAGCAGACCCTGTCGCCGAACTCCAGCACCTCCTGGCTGTAGATCCGAAAGTCCTGAGCCTAGGAGAGAGAGAGAGAGAGAGAGAGGAGGAGGAGTAAGAGATGAATGGGTAACCATGGCAACCTGAATCAGGCCCGTGGTGATGCCCTGTTTCCTGACCTGGCTGGGGGGGATGTTGAGTTGGGCTACAAGCTCCCAGCATGCCCTGCGCAGGTCCTGTAGGAAGTGATGCACGGCGCTCTGGATGTCCTGATCCATCTCTAAGGACTCCTCCAGACAGCTAAGTGCCTGAAGCCATTGCCACTCCTCCCTAAAACACAAACATAAACACTGTCACACACAAGCATACACACAAACATACACACCATCACACACAAACATGCACACAAACATACACACCATCACAAACAAACATACACACAAACATACACACCATCACACATAAACATACATGCAAACATACATACCATCACACACAAACATACACACAAACATGCACACCATCACACACAAACATACACACCATCACACACAAACATACACACAAATATACACACCATCACACACAAACATACACATAAACATACACACCATCACACACAAATATACACACCATCACACACAAACATACACACAAACATGCACACCATCACACACAAACATACACACCATCACACACAAACATACACACAAATATACACACCATCACACACAAACATACACATAAACATACACACCATCACACACAAATATACACACCATCACACACAAACATACACACAAACATGCACACCATCACACACAAACATACACACCATCACACACAAACATACACACAAATATACACACCATCACACACAAACATACACATAAACATACACACCATCACACACAAATATACACACCATCACACACAAATATACACCCCATCACACTCAAACATGCACACACCCCCCCCCAGGGGTTCAGTTTCATACCTGGAAACATTACTGTTGTCACGGACTTTGACATGGCAGAGCATGTTGGGCAGTTTCTGGGGCACGAGGACTCGTATCTGATCCACGGAGCTGCAGAGCTTCAGGTAGCCCAGGTACAGCCCCGGGGGAAGGATATTCCTGCTGCACCGATGGTACGACAGCTTCTCCTGAAACAACGTAAGGTCGTCATTAAAGTTCCTCTTTCATCTTTCCTCGTTTATAATTTGTATGCGTGGCACAATGAGCATTATATTTGCAGTACGTTCTGTTGTGAAATATTATGACCTCATTTTCGAGGGCACAAAATGGACGGGCCCCATTTTCTGTTGGCACAGAATGAAGTTTCGGAGAGGGTGCTGATGTCCAAGTCGCATTCGTCAGTGTCACTGCGACAGCAAAACGGATACAGACTCATCTCTTTTTGAGCACCAGTGGCTTGTGCCAGTATGTTCCAACTTCCTTGACGTCCCAAAAATTCAGCCCGATGTTTTTAATAACACAAATTTATCATATTTTTTAATCCACTCATTCTTATGAACAAAACAGGCCCATTTCCTCAAAACCAGCATCGGGGTATCAGATTACGGAGTCTATATCTTATAAATGAGAGGGTTTACCATTATTTGGCATCTACAAAAAAATATAAACCACAAACTAAACAAAGCCAGAACGCAAAACGGGATATTTTCTGAGGTCTAATGTTACTTATATGGAATCGTCGTCATAACATTCACACCACACATTAGTTTAAAATTTGGTACATGAAAACACAGCTTTGTATTCATGAAACATGAGAGAATGTTAGCCAAGAATATTGCAGCATATCATTTCAGTTGGCAAGTAAAAACCAGAGAATATGATTAAAATACTGACAGATTACAATGGGATACTTACAGCAACAGGCTGTGCTTCAGTGTATGTGTGCGTGCACATCTGTATGTGTGTGTGTGTGTATGCGTGTACGTGTGTGTGCGTGCATGTGTGTGTGTGCGTGTTGTCACTGTATGCACCTGTGAAACACTGTCATGTGATTTCAAAAAGGCTTTTTCCATTCTTTTTTCGGTCCAAAGGCAAATGACCCTTAGATGCACAGTGATCCACAGTGTCCTTATCTGGACAGAGCCCCCGAGCTTTCTGCCGCGTTTAGCTTCTGGAGCCAAACCGCAACAGCGCGCCTGGGCCGGAGGTCTCGAGCGATTTCTCGCTTTTGTTCTTTTTAAAACGGCCCTTTCGCTGACGGGTGCGTTCGCCGTTCTGCGGCCCCTGAAGCCAGCGAGACGGATTGGCGGGCCTCCGCGGGCCCCCGAACAACGCGTCCGTCAGCGGCCCGGCCGCCATCTCGCCGCGCCGCGCCGCCAAACAGAAAACAGGAGGCGGCTCTCTGAGGAACAGAACGTACGCCAAGGGCCGGAGGTTTTTTGGCGGGGAGATGATGGACGCTTCCTCGCAGAACTGTCAGTTTTAGTCAAACTTAAAAACAACGAGATGAGGGAGAGCAGACAGTGGAAACAGAGAGTGGGAGTGGAGCGTTGGAAAGATAAGGCAGGGAACAGTTATGAAAACATTTAGAGCTGAGTGTTAAGGCGATGAGTTTGAGAACAGTTCTAAAAACATTTAGAGCTGAGTGTTACGCTGATGAGTTCGAGAACAGTTATAAAAACACTTAGATTTGAGTGTTAAGGTGATGAGTTTAAGAACAGTTCTAAAAACATTTAGAGCTGAGTGTTAAGGCGATGAGTTTAAGAACAGTTATAAAAACATTTAGAGCTGAGTGTTACGCTGATTAGTTTAAGAACAGTTATAAAAACAGCTGGGAACTGAGTATTATGATGATGAGTCTGAGAAGTTACAAGTACAGCAAAGAGCTGAATATTACGGTGATGTGTAAAGATGCATTCATAAATACAGATAGCTGGGTATTACAGCGATGACTCAGGGTGTAGGGACACACACACAGATAGGTGGGTGTTACAGCGATGACTCAGGGTGTAGGGACACACACACAGATAGCTGGGTATTACAGCGATGACTCAGGGTGTAGGGACACACACACAGATAGCTGGGTATTACAGCGATGACTCAGGGTGTAGGGACACACACACAGATAGGTGGGTGTTATGGAGGTAACTCTGGGTGCAGTCACACACACACAGAGCTGGGTGTTATGGTGATGAGTCAGAGTGCAGTCACACACACACAGAGCTGGGTGTTATGGTGATGAGTCAGAGTGCAGTCACACACAGATAGCTGGGTCTTATGGAGGTGACCCAGAGTATAGTCACACACACAGATAGCTTGGTGTTATGGTGATGAGTCAGAGTGCAGTCACACACACACACAGCTGGGTGTTATGGTGATGAGTCAGAGTGCAGTCACACACACACACAGCTGGGTGTTATGGTGATGAGTCAGAGTGCAGTCACACATACAGATAGCTGGGTCTTATGGAGGTGAGTCAGAGTGCAGTCACACACACAGATAGCTGGGTGTTATGGAGGTGAGTCAGAGTGCAGTCACACACACAGATAGCTGGGTCTTATGGAGGTGACCCAAGGTATAGTCACACAGAGATAGCCGAGTGTTACGCAGGTGACTGAGGACACGGCGAACCTCGACCAGGACCCACCTGAAGCGTGGCGAGCAGCATGTCCAGGGCGGTGGGCTCCTCGGAGGAGGAGACGGACCGGCGCTGGTGCTGCAGCTTGCCGAGCGGCGTCCAGCGCATGCCGTCGGGGCAGGGCCCGGAGCTGAGGTCCAGCAGCGTCACCAGCAGCACGTTCCCGTGCTTGTCTTTGATGGGCTCGTAGTGCACCCGGCCCAGGTCCTGCGTTCCCAGCATGCTCTGGATGGACAGACCCGCGCGCCAGCAGGAGGGTTACGGGACGCAAGGCAACGAAAGCACGCCGAAAAACGGACGTCACGGCGACGTCGCGGCAACGTCGCGGCAATTTCGCGGCAACGTCGCGGCAACGCCATGGCAACGCCATGGCAACGCAATTACCTGGAGCTGGGACGCTGCCTGCAGCATTTTGAGGTGCGTCTGCAGGCTGCAGGTGCAGGAGGACTGTGACGGGCCGAGCAGCTGGAGCAGCCAAGGGATCTCCTCCCACAGGTAGGACACCTGGAGAGGGAGGAGAGGAGACACGCCCTCTGTCAGCGGGACCGTCCTGCACTCAAGGTTGGGGAGAAGGCGACGCTCGCCAATAAGGCCCACAAACCTTGGTGAACCACAGGAAGTCCTGCATCAGGGAGCTGGAGTACGAGTCCTCGATCTCCACGATCGGAATCTGGTCCTCAGAAGTCACAAAGATCTTGTCCTCTCGGTAGAATACGGAGGCCAGGTACAGGCCCCTGCTCAAAAGAAAGCAGAAGAACTCTGGGATAGTCTTTGGGCCGGTGGATTCATGTCTTCCACTCCAGGGTATAATCAGGATGTCTAAATTCCGTGTTCAGTCTGAGGTTACAAAGCATTCCTTGCATCCTAAAAGGCTAAATGGAAATAGCTTGTTGGAAATGAGAATTTTGCCACCATTTTGTGAAGTGAGCAGAAGAGCTGAGCAATGCAACAGCCAGCGGTGTTGCTTTTGCAACAGACTGGTGTGCCATGGGATTCTGTGAATTTGGAAAGAGTGCAGCGGAAGGAAAAAGGTTGGGAATCGCTGCCTTAGGCGATGCGCTGTTCAAGCCACACCTGTTGGCCGTTAGTGTGGGACGGAGCAGTTGTGACATCACATGCTTTGGAGGAGAGGGCATGCCTGTCTTTGGCCCTGCCCAATCAAAAGAAGGGTGCATGTGAGGTGTGTTGCCGGCCGAACGTAAAAATGCAACGCCTGTAGAAATGACATGAAAGGAATTCAATACAAATGCCCAACGTTCTGCTTGCTCCTTTTCGAACGTGGCAAAATCTCGCCTTCCCAGCCCCAGAAGCCAATAAAAAGAGCATGTGGAGCAGAGCAGAGCAGCTCACCCTGCCTGGTGAAAATAATGTTCACCGGGAGGAATAAAACATAAAAACTATCAAGAGGAAAAGTTTATAAATTTCCTGTTGAGGGGATCTCTCTGGTCTGATCCCCGTCTGAGCGATGCTAATCATATTTCGGCATGTATGCTGAGAAACACCCTGTGGTCTGACCGTTAAAGGAGGGAAAGGAAAACCACTGCTGCCAGACGACACGGTTGGCTTGCGGGAGGGCAGGGGCGTGGGAGTGGGGGGGGGGGAGGGGGGGTGTCAGGGGTGGTCCTGGGGCCGGACCGAACTGATCATCAAGGCCTCAGAACCGCTGAGTCATCAGCGAGGACACCACAGCGCATTCTCCACTTCTCCTTCCGATGATAACACCGCAGACAGAGGATTCGCCGCAGGTCATGAACAGAGGCACAGACAGAAGAACCCGGGAAAGCCGCGAACGAAACAAACCGAACAGAAATGTTTTACCGCTTCAGGTTTTTCACGAACTTGCTGCCGGGCTGGAAGAGGTGTCGCAGGCTTTTGGAAACGGAGTGCTTTCTGACGTGCGGCTGCGCTTTGCATGGCTCTGGAGGCAAACAGAAAATCGCATTTACACTTAACACTTAACACAAAACGCTTAACACAACACAAAACACGTAACACTTAACACAAAACACTTAACACTTAACACAAAACACTTAACACAAAATTAAACATGCATTCATTCTGACAGTGAAAATATATATTTTAAATTTTGTAAAGAAAATCCATGCCTCCTGTTTTCAACTGCAGAACTTCTGAACCGCACATCAGTGGTGTATTAAGTACGGACCAGTACCTCAACTGCTTCATATCAGCAGTTCAGATAGGAAAAATACCAGCTTTATACATCACTCTGGGTAAGGTATTGGCTGAACAAATAGTGTCATTTACCATGACTACAATCAGACAA